>NC_062567.1:49836921-50138033 GCF_022837055.1 Prionailurus viverrinus | reverse complement strand
ATATAAACAAACTGAGTTTGGAAGTTAAAAAAGGTGATTAAAGAAAAAAGTTTTTTTAATGTTTACTTTTGAGAGAGAAAGACAGAGACAGAGCATGAGCAGGGGAAGGGCAGAGAGAGAGAGGCAGACACAGAATCTGAAGCAGGCTCGAGCCTGATGCGGGGCTGGAACTCACGGACCGCGAGATCGTGACCTGGCTGAAGTCGGATGCTTAACCGACTGCGCCACCCAGGCGCCCCAAGAAGGTGATTTTTAAAGCCTAATCTCGTTCAGAAATTTTAACACAGGTTAAGAGTCAGAAAGAGTGTCATGTAATCATGGCTTGGCTGTCTATTAGCTGGGCTCTTTGGGCAAACCTCAGGATCCTCATTTGCAAAATGCATGATAATCCTTTCTTTATAATATAGTTATGAAACTTCAAGGAGAGAATGTAAATGGCTTATTTACTATGGGGCCATACACACACTAGTTGAAAGCAACAATAATACTTGCTCACTTTACACACTCAGCATCATACCTGGCATATAGGAGGCAATATAAATATTTGCTCAATGTGTATATTAATAGACTAAATAATTAATTGGTTGATGGGCTGAATGATTAATAGAAAGATTTCTCAACCATCCAGCTGACTCCAGTAATCCATCTCTGTTTTGTCTGACATCTCTAGACTATGACTTCAAATTTGAGTAAATTTTCTCTCTAGTTTATATCCATTAGTAGATTTAAAAAGAGGTAGTAGCATTTTAGAAAAAGTAAGATTAAGGCAAGTCTAATACACCTAGAATTGTATGACTTTAATCATACAAGTAAGTATCCTTTTAAGACTGTTGCTTAAGCAAAAATATTTCAATTTTAGAAACCTCACTCTACCCTGCCAATTCAGATCTACAACACTGATTGTGCCAGCTTCTATATAGATCTCTGTATAAATCTTTTTGTGTGTGTGGTTAAAGAAAAAAAAATTTAAAAAGAAAAGAAATAAATTCTAAATTACTCAACTCCTGAATTCTATTCATTTTTGTCCACTAACAACTTAAACTGGGTTTTCAGTCATCAGGTATATTAAGTATCTGAAAATAAATCCAGAGTCTTGAATTTAGGTGGCAGTAAGAAAATTTAACACAAATTGAATAAAAAGCTTGGAAACTTTTCTTCGATTGGCTGAAAAACAAGTGTAAAGTACTTTGATCACTAAGCAAAAGGAAAAGTCCAAAATATTACATTTTTACCAAAGCAATTATTAAAATTCTCTTCTTATAAAGCTTCTTTGATTTTTCAATATGGGGGAAGTTTTCTAACAGAGATGTAAATCATGCTTTTTAAAAAAGTTTTTAATAATGTACTCAAAGTCATACTTTGACAAATTGTAAAATGCCTTCACACTTCCCACACTTCTTCTCCTGCTACCCTCCCCCATTCACACCTGCATATGACGCTTTCATTCCACTCTACTGAATAGAGAGGTAGAGACATTAATGTTTGAGGCATATCTATGGCACTATCACTCTGGGAGGGAAAAATTGTGCCTATAAACTATACTCACACCTTCCATAAAAAAATAACGCCACCTTCCATTAAAAGGAACTCACATTTGTTTACGTTGCAACTTACTCTCTACACAAAGAAGGAATAGTCTAATCCTTCATGGAAAGTGAAATACCACAAACGAAGGAATAAAATTTTTTGGAATTTCACTCTTTCGATGAAGGAGCAAGTCATTTTTTCTTTTTCTTTTTCAAGAATGATAACCTCTTAAAAAGTGCCTCTTTCTCTGTCATGAAAAGTCTTACTAAATTTTTAAGATTGGGGTTATTTCTCTCATTTTAAACCCGAAATGTCTCTAATTCCGGCACAGTTTAGGAGGGGATGCTTTCAGTGCATGCTTTGCTACACATAGCAGTTTGAAGAGTGTCCTTGCCCTTGTCTCAAACCTTATTGTACTGAAAACATGTTACATAAACCAGCTGATAAAACTTTTTTAGGATAAAAATTAAAATAGGCAATTCTATAATACCTCAAGGGATCTCAGACATAGAAAGTGGGGGATGGGAGTGGAAAATGAAAATGAGGGGGGCATCTCATGAAGAAATTTATCCCTGCTTCTCCACATTCACATCCTGTTACTTTTGTCACCACTCCTGGATAGGTTCTTGGACACTTAAAAGCAGCTTTCTAGTTTATGGCCGTGCTGATATTCCTCTAGGGAAGGAAAAGTGGTCCAGAGCTGTGCATTAACCTAAAAGGGAAACATCTGTTTGGAGCATGAAGCAATTTATTGGCTGAATTCTAAATACAGTGATTGCAGCTGAGAGCCTCCGTATGATCCTGCAGGTCTCATCTGAGCACAAGGCAAGGAAAATTGGCCATTATGGAAGCACTGGCCTGGGACTTAACTGGATTAGAATATAGATTTTATTTGTCATTTAGATAAAGGTGGTTTCCTTAATAGTACAGGACATTTGAGGATAAAAACAGCACTTACTGGTAAGAGGGATATGGTTAAAATGGTGAATTTTATGTTATATACATTTTATTATTTAAAAAAAACCCACAAAAACCAAGATACTTCCTATTCCTCATATTTCAGATTCTAAAACAGGCATCAGAACCCAAAATGTGAGTATCACCAAAGTAAAACCAACATAAAGGATGCTTTTGCTATGAAATTATCCTCTCAAATTTAACAAGCAGAGGGCTTTGGTTTCCGTATAGATTAATATCATTTCAAAAGTTTTGGCCTTTTAAAAGGGCTAGTGTCTCCCCTCATTAAGTCTGTGTTCATTAAGTCTTCTTTAAACATATGAAGTTCTAAAATTAGGTGGGGCATGTATATGAAACTCAAATGGAAAAAGAGAGGTGATGAGTTGCAGAGTGACTAGAGCAGAAACTAATTTAATAGTAAAGATTGTACCTCTTTTGAAAGCACCAGATTGGACCTTACAAGGAGGCATTGAATAATGAAGTACCCAGACAAATCCAACAGATAAACTAGTTGTACTAATCACCACTGGGCTGCTGCCATTGTGTAACTGACTAACATTAGGTGTAATATACATCCGTGCATTTGAAAACAAGGGCACGTAGCTCTGGGTACAACTGGTCATATAATTAAAAGATAATTTCTTTGATTTTTAAATTGCTGCATAAAGTATAACTAAGAAGGAAAAAAGATATTCTGGGCAACAGACTCATATTTGAGGCACGGCTAATACTAATATGCCAAGAAAATAAATAAAATCTAAACTAAGCACTGTCAATGACAAAAATTCCACTTGAACTTAAGGACTTGTGATGATATTGACCTCTGGAAAATATAACTTGAAATTATTAGAGGAAAGACAAAATCTGATCTCCTTAGTCTTTAAATAAACTCTGTAAGAAACTACCAGCCATATTTTTCATAATATGAATGTAGAACTTCCATTTGCCAAATTATGTCATCCAAAAAACCAAAAAAATGACTACATATAGTCTTGACTTAACATGAGGCCACCAGTGTTTTAAATAACTTATTACTGACAAATGATAAATTAGCTGGTACAACAAATCCCTACTTGCCAATAGATACTTGTCCAGTATCTCGTTATGGTAACTAGTGTTTGTGCAACACAGATCCATTCATAAAGTATGATTTCCACGTATAGTATTTCATTTAAATCTCACAGGTACCTGATAAAGTATTATCACCACTCTCCTTTGACAGAGGGAAAAGTAATATTTGACAAAGTCCTAAGGCTAATACAGCAAAAAGGCTTAAAATAGAACCCTTGGTCCTCCAACTCCAGTTACCATGATCTTTACACAAGAGAAAGCTCAAAAGACAACTTAAAATTCAGAAATTAAAACAACCACAATGGTTTTGAGAGTTTTAATTACTGCATCAAGTGAACACGTTACTATTCAAGCATTTTTTAGAAATAGATTGCAGCTGATACCTTGAGAACTACTGAGAAGGCAGAAGACTAAAAAAAACAAATGTAAGAATAACAAAAACATAGTCTTGTGCTGCCACATTTCATTCTCCCATAGGGCACCATAGCATTATCATGTATTAGGTTCCTAAGGATGCCATAATAAAGTACTGCAGACTGGGTGGTTAAAAAACCAGAAATCTATTTTCTCATAGGCTAAAAGTCTGAGCTCAGGGCATAAGCACGATTGGTTTCATCTAAGGCCATTCCCCTCGGCTTATAGATGACCACCTTCTCTCGGCACCTCCACACCATCTTCCTTCTGTACGTATCTATGTCCAAATTTCTCTTATAAGAACACTGGTCACATTAGACTAGGGCCCATGCTAATGACCTCATTTTAACTTACCTCTTTAATTTACCTCATTCTAAGCTACCTCTTTAAAGACACTATTTCCAAATATATTACATTTTGAGTTACTATAAATAAGACATATACATTTTCAACATAAAAATTTGGAAGGGGGATAAAATTAAGCCCATAATATATCACTCATAAACATTTGCCACTCACTTACTATTACTGACCCCTGCCCTCAATGGACTATCTATGTGGTTATGACATGAAATTGAAAAGTTAAATGAAAATCCAAAAGTAAAAGGACAACAGAAATATTTCATTGCATGTTCATGATTATATTGATCCACATGATAAAAGTTAAATTTTGTCAGATTATCATTTTAGGAGGGAACTGTGCAATATATTTTAGAAATAATGATGACTTAAATGGTTAAAATGCTTATAATTTGCTGCCTCTTTAACTGCCTGGAAAATTAATTCATTTGAAATATTCTATTAATTGATAATAAAGACATTACTATAATTAGAAAAATTTTAAATGACTTAGAAAAGTTAGAACATAAAATATATACTCAACAAAGAAGCATATGAATATGTGAGTTTATGAATGAATTAAGGGAAAAACAAAATGTCATAATCATCAATGAAATGAATAAATAGTTTTAAATACAGTGGCTACTTATGCTTGTTCTTATGATCCTCTAAAAATAAATTAGTTTCTCCATTTCTCCATTTCTACTGCAAACTTAATTGCCTACTAGCCCCTGTTTTTCACACCATATTGAAAATTAAAAATTTATATTATTTCTTTAACAAAAGTTTCTGGAAATGTTATATTGAATGATATATATTCAAGTTAAAAATTAAATATTATATAGGTCAACTTTCTCACAAGACTAACAATCAAAAAATAAGCAAATATGTCATTAAAAATTTTAGCAATGTTATAAATACTCAAGCTAAAAGTGATCATAAATTTTTGTATATAATTCTTTGATTACAAGTATATATAATAGATATATTATTTAGCATACTATTATATATATTAACATTATATATGTGTTGACTTTTTGACTACAAATATGGATCAAGTTCTTTGGAAACAGGTTAACAATTATGTTTTAGTTTTATTCCAAATTCAGAATGCATCATACTCGAAGAGTCAGTGTGAACTGTTTCTCCCCATATATCTAACTTTATACTACTCACATATGTAACTCAGGTAACATGGAATGATGATAATAAAACATTTTCTATTTGATTTGCATTGCATAATTCTTACCTCTTATAAACAGACGTCATCTAAAGAACAATTGCTTCTTTTGATATTTATTTACAGTCCTTGGGCTTCACATGACAAAATCGTTATTAACAGCAGTTAGTTTATTTAGCCATAAATTTTTTCAAGTACAGGTAACACCATCACAATGAATGAATGACATTACATAAAAGGATAAAAAGGAAAAAAAAAAAAAGCAGAAGCCTGACATGATCAACTACTTTTATTGGGCTTGAGCTGATACATTATCAAAAAAATTGTCACTGGGTTTATGATACCTATTAATATTTAGCCAGCAAGATCGATTTGTTTTCACTCTTTTGCATGGCTTTGTGGTTGCTTTTTTGCTTGCGTGCTCGCTTTTTTTATTTTCCTTATTTGTCTCATTTTTAAAAATCAGATTATATTCTCTTCCCCTTATCCTTACCAACTTTTATAAATCCGAAATTTTTATTGTAATTCAAAATATTTTCCACTCTAGAGATTATCATTTAGGAGGCACTTCTATTGTATTTAATTAAATTTACCTGTACATCTAGAAAAACTAAATTGTCCTGTTAATACATCTAGTAGCAAATTACAATGTCCTATAATTATGGAGAGGAAAAAGATTGCTCAACACGAGGGTGAGGTCCACAGTAGGGTGGCTTTATGGTGATGATTGATCAGAATAGAACTCTTGGAGAAGCAGAGGCAGAGATAAAAGAACAACCTTAACTACCGACCTAACTCAATGACCTTGAATAAATCAACAACTTATCTTTTTTTTTTTTTCACCTTGACAATTATTGTTTTTTCTGCCTGTTGGTTTGGACTACTGAACTGGAGTAATGCCTGGATAATTTACTTCTGCTAGCTGAAACTATATATGATATAAATTTCTGCTTTAGTTTATACAATGTTTTTCTGCACAAATTATAGGTTTGAACAAGACAGCAAGAATTTAGGGTGTTGATTTAACTACTTGAGTAGACAAACTGAGACCAACCAGTTAAGGAAGCACCATTTGTACATACATAAGTATTATGTTCACTATAGCTAACCTTTTCCTGATCTTTACTGAAGATTCAGCCAGGACTTTTGGGTGTCAAAGTCCCATGTTATAGAAGTGTGAGTTACTCTGCATTTAGAAAACATGACACTGCCTTTAATTAAAATCCCTCCATAATTCCAATGTTCAATTCTCAAGTGACTAAATTAGGAATAGCCTGCAGGGTGAATTAACAAATCCAGATTACTGTAATACTTTTAAGTAATCCAATGACATTATGTGACTACAGGTTTAAAAGCATTTTTCTCACATACCAAATTGTATTCTATTGTTTTAATGAAATACACAGAATCCCTCCCCATTAATTGTACCATGCTTGTCTCTGTCTTCACGATGTTGAATCAGTTATATTTTTACCTCCCAAAAACATTTTATACATTTATTCATCTTTCAGTAATCTTTGTAATAGGAAAACTTGGCTTTCTTTGTCTTCAAATTTTCGTTTTCCTTTTTGTGAAGGCAAGAAAATTCTAAGTCTTTTTTTTTTTATTTTTTTAACGTTTTTATTTATTTTTGAGACAGAGAGAGACAGAGCATGAACAGGGGAGGGGCAGAGAGAGAGGGAGACACAGAATCTGAAACAGGCTCCAGGCTCTGAGCTGTCAGCACAGAGCCCGACGCGGGGCTCGAACTCACGGACTGTGAGATCATGACCTGAGCCGAAGTCGGACTCTTAACTGACCAAGCCACCCAGGTGCCCTCTAAGTCTTAAAATAGAACTTACAAAATTTGACTTGATGTCCTGGAAATCTGTAAAATCCCATTACCATAAGGCTGACCAGAAAATAATTGGAAAATGACCCCAACAAAATGAGTCTATTTTGTAGAGACGAAGTTTAGCTAATAGTATATGTTAAACCACAAGAACCAACTATTTGGCTATCTCAGTTGGAGAATCCCAGCTTCTTGCTTCAGCAAATTTATGTGTAGATGTTCAAGAGCTGCTCTCTTGCCCAGAAGTGACTGCATTTAGTGATAGATTGAATGACTGCCCCATGCACAATCTGTAATTCCTTTGGCAGGGGACAAATGAATACTAACAGATGGGATAATCAAAATATCACCCAGCATATGGCCTTTATACTATATGGTTTTGAGCAAAGGCAGTATACAATAAAAGCACCATCTTACACTATTTATAACGACAGCCTGTAGTTTTCTATTTGAGTTTCAAGAATTGGTAAGATCTGTTCTATTTCCAGGCTATAGTCTTCTTCCATTGTCTAAAAGTTTGTTATAAAAAGAGGCTCCCTCATTTTATTGTTCCTAAAATCAAATTTTTAACCTTAGAAAATTTTCCATGAGAATAGTAATGTAAGTTCCATATGGGGATGGAGTGATATGTGTTAAATTACTGACCAATTGCTTCATTAATTATTAAAGAAAAACTTGGGGGCACCTGGGTGGCTTAGTCAGTTAAGCGTCTGACTTTGGCTCAGGTCATGATCTCACGGTTTGTAAGTTTGAGCCCCACGTCAGGCTCTGTGCTGATAGCTCAGAGCCTGGAGCCTGCTTCAGATTCTGTATCTCCCTCTCTCTCTGCCCCTCCCCTGCTCACACTCTGTCTCTGTCTCTCTCTCACACAAATAAATAAACATTAAGAAAAATTTTTTAAAAAGAAAAAATTATACTGAATTCCACAAAGTGTAATGTAAGCCAGAGAAGAGAATCATTAGTTCTAAATTTTCAGGTCCTAGGAAATAAAACAGGTATCCTTTACTTTAGTATTCTTACTCAGCAAAGTTATGAAGCTTTATCATAAACCTTATAAAAATTGCCACACAAGACCTATTCTAGTAATTTAAGACAAATGGCACCAGCACCTTATTCTCCAGTCCCTTATTCAGTGGAAATCACAACCAAATATTTAAAATGGCTAAAAATTGTTAACAGTCTTCCAATGTTCACAGTATAAAGATCTGGAAACCACCAGAAAAATTTTAACTGAGTCTTCAACCAAAAAAAGAAATCAGTGTCTTTAAGAAGCAATAAAAGGAGGAGAGTCATTCTCACCCCCAATGAACCTCTTGCAATTGATCTGAAAAGATGTGTGTGTGTGTGTGTGTGTGTGTTTCATTGGAAGCATAGTGGCTCACAAAAGGCATAACCCTATCACACCATCTGAAATCCTTCTTGCAACAAGACAAGAGTCTTAAGGATCTTTCAGTTGAAAGTAATAGAAATCCACTCAGACCAGCTCAAATGAAAGGAATTTAGAAGACAGATTCAAGCGTATCTCAGAGTAGCCAAAAGCAGACATATTTACATTTTGATAAAAATGAAAAACTCTTAACGCAGTTTTCCACCCTTCATACAACTTCTCTACTTCTCAGCTAGACCATCTTCTACAATGCAGTTCTTTTTCAAGTGTGCTTAGTTTCCTGCCCCTAATTCTTTAACTTATAGATGGAATGTCCATTGCTACCTAACTCAGTCTCTGGGGCTTTGAGTTTAATTTACCAAGAGAGTGAATCTGGTTGTCTCAGCATTGTCACATTTCACTTTGGCCCAATCAAATGTGGCCTGGGATGGGGGTGGGGGTGGGGGTAGTGTCATCTGATATGCAAAGGCAATGGGACTGGGTGGGGCTGGAATAACTGAAGAAACTGTTTCCTTTTCTGCCCAGCCAACCAAATAATTTTTTTATAGGCAATTGGTATCAGTAATAAAACTTGTTCAGTTTAGAGAAAATTAATTTCTATAGATTATATAAATGCTCTATATACTGAAGATGTTCAATAGTGATATGAGAGTATCCTTCCTAATACCACAAACACACCATATAACTATTACAACATTATAGCATTTTTAATTAGCTGAGTATAGAAGAACATATCTGAAACTCAGACATGGATCTATCTAATAATTACCTTTTGAACGTCATTATCTCACAATGGAAAGAAAAATTCACATCGGAAAATTTATTTTAAAAACTACTATTCGTGTATTTCATTAGATTTCAATTAGTAGTCATATGGAAATCACAAACTCAGATATTTTCTAAAATTCTTTGTAAGGTCAGCATAAAATGTATCAGTTCACTAGCTTAAAACAAATCATTAGCATTATTTATAACAAATAATACTTTCCATTTATAGCTTCTGGGCTGGTCACTTTCTCTATATATTCTCATATACTCACAACAATTCTTACATTTACATGTGTTTTTTAACTATTTTACAAATGAGGAATCTGAGTTTCAGGAATATTGTATTTTGCCCAAGTTACCTAAGGTAAGTGTAGTGGTAGCAGGATTCTCTAATAATATTCAGGCAATCTTTCTACTAACCCAAACATCTTTGCAAGACAGTGTACTAACATCTGTTAGAAAATTGACATTATAAATACAGATATCCATAATGACTATAAATGTGAATGGCGTCCCCTATCATGATGCGGTGTAAAACTTGCACAACTATATATGTCAGCCTGCTAATCAAAATAGTAAGGATATTATCAGTCAATCCTCCTTTCTACATGACGTACCATTCATTAATACTCCAGCCCTCCCCACTGCTCCCATTTACCCCTACCCCATTACCTAGGTAAATGATTAAACTCTGAAAGTGTTTTAGCACATTTGTTTCACTGATATATCCCAGTGATAAAAGACTTTAAAAGGAGTGTTAAACCACAGTTCCAATAAAAATCTCTACATATAATTCAATCGGTAAATCATTATGTGGTCCAAGAAATGCACATAGTTTATAACCCACTGTCCCTCTGTGACCTCCTTTATTTAAAGAAAATCTTAGTTATACAGCTAACAAAGGAAATCTCTTAACAAACATCAACAGAGCCTCCATTTTGCTATCTCCTATTATGATGAAATGAAATGTGACATCATTTCAGGTGACCCGTTTAGAAGACTTATGTACATACATTAGCTGTGCTTACATTCATTTAATTATTTCTTCCACAACTGCAGGGAAGAACTTTTTCCAGAATGATGGTTTTGCTGGCTAATCTTACACTAGACCAGCAATGCTCAAGGAGAATGGAAGAAAGAAAAAAGGAGAGATCAGAATCTTCAGGGAGACAGGTGTAGTTTGGAAAAGTGTATTCATTATAAGACAATATTAGGGGCACGTGGGTGGCTCAGTTGGTTAAGCCTCTGACTTTGGCTCAGGTCATAATATCAGGGTTCCTGAGTTGGAGCTCCATGCTGGGCTCTGTGCTGATAGCTCAGAGCCTAGAGCCTGCTTCGGATTCTGTGTGTCTGTCTGTGCCCCTCCCCAGCTCATGCTCTCGCTCTCTCTCTCTCAAAAATAAATTAACATTAAAAAAAGACAATATGGTAGTTAAAGGAAGGGAAGTCTTGTTTTTCAATTATAATCTACAGAAAGTAAGGGAGGGATGAGAAAGAAGGAAAACATAGTGTGTATGTAACAACTTGAGTAACACTTGACTAAACATTTCATCCAGAAATCAGAGGAACCATATCACTGAACAGTATCTTGATGACATCCTTTTCACTCAAGACAAGAGAGGGGATCAAGAACCAGCTAGGTTTCCTGACCTTGGGTTTAAACTTAAAGCAGTCGAAAGTTTTAGCTTTTGTGCAGTAGCAAATTTGTGCAGGGGAACAGCATGAGGCCTAGAAGAGTGGTCTTGAAATATATCTGTTGTAGATTTTTTTCCAACAGCCATACTCATATATTTCTAAGCTCCACATAGCTACCAACTTTAGATATTTATTCCTGTGGAACTGAGGAACATAGGAGCCCAGCTGATGCTAACATAACTTTATTTACATTC
The DNA here is from genome assembly GCF_022837055.1 of Prionailurus viverrinus. NCBI lineage: Eukaryota > Metazoa > Chordata > Mammalia > Carnivora > Felidae > Prionailurus > Prionailurus viverrinus. Next base: position 50,126,670 of record NC_062567.1, on the reverse strand, counting down.
ACATTACAACTACCCCTACTCCTGAGGTAGCTTGCAACCCTCAGGAGCACAGTATTTTGGAAAGGTTTTACATGCATATGTATGTAAATGTATATATACATCTTCCTATAAGATTTACTTATGTATATATAATAGTTGCATGGACTTAAGATGAGAATTGAAGTGTAAATATTAAATGGTTGAAGGAGGTGAAGACTCTTAGAGGCACAACTCATTCTTATATGGAGGCCATGATCCATATATTAACTCAACTTGAGGGTGTCAGGACAGACTCAAAGAAAAGTGAAAGTAACTTTAAATAGGCCTCCAGAGTGTCTAGGAATAGGTCTTGCACTGAGGTGAACTATAGCAGTGGCTGGCTTAGGCCAAAACATTTTCCTGCTGACAATTGCCATCTGACTGCTTCCATCAGATTTGTGAGGCATAAAATAAAGATACTTGGAGTTTCAAAAAATAAAATAAGGGGCGCCTGGGTGGCTCAGTCGGTTAAGCGTCCAACTTCGGCTCAGGTCATTATCTCGCGGTCTGTGAGTTCGAGCCCTGCATCAGGCTCTGTGCTGACAGCTCAGAGCCTGGAGCCTGTTTCAGATTCTGTGTCTCCCTCTCTCTGACCCTCCCCCGTTCATGCTTTGTCTGTCTCTGTCTCAAAAATAAATAAACGTTAAAAAAATTTTAAAATGAAATAAAATAAAATTAGGCGCAAATCCACCTGGGGAAAACCCCATGAATGTGCCTAACTAGATCATGAACATATTTTTCTAGAGACTGCTAGCCTCTCATTAGTACTCCTTAGTGGTAAAGATAAGCCAGGAAGTAGAAAATTTATACAGAGAAACAATTACTGTACAGATTGAAGAGAGTTTCCTACCCTTTGCTCTTTCAAGGATCCAGAAAAAGATCCCTTTATATATGCTTCTTTCTTTTTTTTTTTAATGTTTTATTTATTTTTGAGAGAGCACAAGTGGGGCGGGGCAGAGAGAGGGGGACAGAGGATCTGATGTGGGCTCTGCGCTGACTACAGCAAGCCCAATGCGGGACTTGAACGCACAAACTGCAAGCTCATGACCTGAGCTGAGGTTGGACACTCAACTAACTGAGCTACCCAGGTGCCCCTGTATACTTTTTTCTTAATCACTTTTTAAAACATTGAATAAAGTGATTGAAGATGGTTCATGTTGAAGCAGTTAAAAGGTTCATTTCAAACATTCGTAAAAATAAAAACAGCAGCTTCTCAGAGAACATACTTTATGACAAAAGTCTCCCTCAAAACCTAGTATGCACTAGCAGTATTTAAGAGACCAACTAAGTGTATAATTATTTCATTAAAAATATCTTTTATCTAATAGGTGAATTGTTTGTTAAAATTTCCAATGCTGTTTTCTTCAGTTTCTTTTCCCAAATTTCAGATTAAGGCATGAATATTTCTATTTGACTATTAACAGAAAAATTACATTTTACAATAAAGTTATATTCCCTTGAATGATAAATTCACATTTCTTCCCAATGTTCTTATATAACTTATATAAGCAAGTTTTATACAACTCCCTTCTTTTGCTTTCTGGCTAGTCTTCTATACATGGAATCCCACTAATTTTATCTCCTGATATGCTTGTTGGCAATCCTTCAAAATTGTATTGGTAGCCTGTCTTGGTAGGGCACCAGTTTCTTTCCCTTTTGTCCACACATGCCTGTTCACTTAGATCCTGACCTTGCAGAGGAAGTTTGTTCACTGGAAGTGATGAGGTAAAGATCCCCTTACCTCAAATTTTTCTATCACATTTTCTTAAAAAACATTCTCTTAGTCTAGGAAACTCCTCATTTAAAATGAAAAAAAAAAAAAAGACACAGAAAAGCCATTTGAAAGTTTCTTGTAAAGCTAAGCATACACTTACAGTCTCACTTCAGAATTGTGGAAACACATATACTTGCAAAGACCTGCATACAAATGTTCACAGCAGCTTTACTCGTAATAGCTATAAACTGGAAACAACCTGAATCCAAAGCAGGTAAATATCCATGAAATAGAATACTACTCACTTAGCAAAAGTAAGAAACAAACTCCAATTGATACATGCAGCAACATAGATAAATCAAATTGCCAAAACATGGAGTGAAAGAAACCAGATATAAAAGATTGCAGTCAATATGTTTCTGTTTATACCACCATCTAGAAAAGGCAAAAGCATAGTGCCAGAAAGCAGATCATTGGTTGCCAGGGACAGATGTTGGGAGAGGACACTGACTGTAAAAGGGCATGAAGAAACCTTTTGGGGTAACGTATATGCTCCCTACCTTATTTTGGTGGTCATCACATTTATTAACTCTCATTGAACTATACCCATAGAATGGGTGAATTTTTACATGTAAATTATAGCTCAATAAAGCCGATTATAAAGAAGAAATACACAAATGCAACGATTTAGATCAGTGATCCTTAAAATATTTTGTATCATGGTATTTAATGAAAGCTATTGACCTGGTTTCACAAAATTGATAGAGAAAGATCATGAAGTTTTGTAAACTCACTAGTAGTATCCATTGCCCCCAAGCTCAAACACCTTTCTTTGGAGGATAAGTTAAGATAGCCTGATGAATTTTAAATAATCAGATCCCTTACCTGAGTATCAATTGCATGGAGGAAAGGGGAGCTTGAGGGGTGAGAGGTAATTGCCCTGTTTTACCTGTGGAGAGGCAGTCAAAAGGAATTTTGAGAATGTGGAAATAAATATCATCCACTTACAATTTTCCTAAGATCTCAAGTTTGGCAACCATGACCATTCCACTGAAAATCACTTCCCACACCATCATTGACACAAATAACCAAGGGTTGCAAATGCCTTTGATACCAACAAGATATAGTGAAATAGAATCTTTCAGTGATGAAAGCTAATAGTTTTGCATTCATCTTATGTGGACTACTTAGGGCCAACATTTCCTTTCCTCTTGTACAAAAGATAATCGATCAAGGCCATGTCCTTTAGATTTCCAAAAGATCACACATTTTATTATAACCATCTCATAAGGAGTAATTTTGCATTAAAAAATTTTTAAATTGTCATTTAGATACTTTTTAATTAGCTATCACTTTCCTATGTAGCATTCTGTATATAATTGGTTTACGAAGAAAATTGGCTAAATTCGATTACCCTATCAATTGTCCTTCTTCCCTTCCCATTAATTTCCTAAAACAAAATATTTCCACATGATGAGTCTTGAGTTCCCTGATTGCTACAAGGAAAACTGATTTCTCTAAATCTCATTTCTTTTTTTATTCTTTTTTTTCCATTTTATTTATTTTTGATAGAGAGAGACAGAGCACAACTGGGAGAGGAGCAGAGAGAGAGGGAGACACAGAATCCGAAGCAGGTTCCAGGCTCTGAGCTGTCAGCACAGAGCCTGACATGGGGCTTGAACTCACAAACTGCGAGATCATGACTGAGCTGAAGTCAGACGCTTAACCGAATGAGCCACCCAGGCGCCCCTCAATCTCATTTCTTGAATACTGCATGTACTATAGTTCAAAGAAATAGCAAAAACCACCATTGCTTTCCAAATTAATATTGATATTTTGGTAACAAGCACAAATTATTACATTGTACATCTTAAAAAGTTATAATTTTGAAAAGTGGTTGGGAATGGAAGAATTTTTTTGTAAGAGCAATGTCAAGGCTTTGAACTTTATATGGGTTAGATGACAAAAATCATACACATTGATCAGTTAACAATTAGAGTGGGATTTGCATTTATTCTTTGCTTATTTGTTTAATGGGAGGGGGGATGTGGGCTAGAGAAAGCAAAGAATTAGAAACTGCCACATCTTGCAAAGGATCTGCATATTATCTAGTCACCAGAGTTATATACTTTTTCAACATCAACCCCAAAAAGTCTAATAGTCCCTGTTTCTTAGTTGGATTTTATACCATGGGACAATCAATCTGTTAATTCAGGACATGTGAGAGGCATGTCTTTTGCAAGGTAGGAGAAAAAAGATTGTGAATGGGGAGGAGAAAGGAGAAAGCTTGCACTCTATCATAAAAGAACTCATGGGCTTTTTCATTAATTTCAGCAAAGAATCCTTTTGTAAGTTGAGAATCAGAATATTGATTATCTTTAAATTCTGTGTTAGCATAGCCCTTGGAAAGCCTCTGCAGGCTCCCAGTGATACAGGGTGGTATTGGCATAAAAACAGATACATAGATCAATGGAACAGAGTAGAGAGCCAAGAAATAAACCCACACATATATGGTCAACTAATTGATGACAAAGGAGCCAAGAATATACAGTGAGAAGAGGACAATCTCTTCAATAAATTGTGTTGGGAAAACTGGACAACCACATACAAAGGAATGAAATTAGAACACTATCTTACAGCATACATAATAATTAACTCAGAATAGATTAAAAAACTTGAAAAGACTTGAAACCATAAGACTTCTTGAGGAAAACATAGGCAGTAAACCCATGACATCAATCTTGGGAGCTATTGTTTGGATTGTATATGAAAAGCAAAGACAACAAAAGTAAAAATAAACAAGTGGGACTACATCAAACCAAAAAGTTTCTGCACAGCAAATGAAATCACCAACAAAAGAAAAGACAACCTACTGAATGGGAGAAATTATTTGCAAATCATATATCTGATAGGGGGTTAATATCCAAAATATGTAAAAAACTCATACAACTCAATAGCAATAATGACAACAAAACTGATTTAAAATGGGCAGAAGCGGGCACCTGGGTGGCTCAATCAGTTAAGCGTCCAACTGTGGCTCAGGACATGATCTCAGGGTTCATGTCTTTGAGCCCCACAACGAGCTCTCTTCTGTCAGCACAGAGTACACTTCAGACCCTTTGTCCCACCTCCCACCTGCCCTTCCCCCACTTGCACTCTCTCAAAAATAAGATAAAACATTTTTTAAAATTAATTAATTAAAAAATAAACAAACATTGTTAGAGGAACTGAATAGACAATTTTCCAAAGAAGACATACAGATAGCCAACAGGTATATGAAAATGTGCTCAACATCACTAATCAGGGAAATGCACATCAAAATCATAATGTGCTATCACCTCAAACCTGTCAGAATGGCTATTATCAAAAAGACAAGAAATAACCACGGTTGGCAAAGATGTACAGAAAGGGAAATCTTTGTGCATCGTGGTGGGAATGTAAATTGGTGTAGCTACTGTGAACAACAGTATGGATGTTCCTCAAAAAATTAAAAATAGAACTACCATACAATCCATCAATTTCACTTCTAAATATTTATCCAAAGGAAATAAAAATACTAACTGAAAAAGATATCTGTATCTCCATGTTAGTTGCAGTATAATTTATAATACACAAGACATGGAAGCATCTTAAGTGTCCATTGATAGATAAATAAATAGATAAAGAAAATGTGATACACACACACACACACACACACACACACACACATACAGTGGAATATTATTTGGACATAAAAAAGAAAAAAAGTCTTTCCATTTGCAACAATATGGATAGACCTTAAGGGTATTACACTAAGTGAAATAAATCAGACTGAGAAAGACAAATACTATATTATCTCAATTACATGTGGAACCTATAAAATAAAATTATACATAAAATAAAATAAAGTAAAACCAAACATAGATACAGAGAACAGACTGGTGGTTGCCAGAGGCAGGGGTGGGGTGGGCAAAATGCGTGAAGAGATTCAAAAGGTACAAATTTCCAGTTATAAAATAAATAAATAAATAAATAAGTTCTGGGGATATAATATACAACATGGAGACCACAGTTAGTAATATTGTACTGTATATTTGAAAGTTAATAAAAGAGTAGACCTTAAAAGTTCTTATAAGGAAAAAAATTGCAAATCTGTGGTGATGGACATTAACTAGATTTATTGTGATGATCATTTTGCAAGACCTATGAATATCAAGTCTTTATTTTTTTAAGTTAATTTAATCATTTTGAGAAGGGGGGGCAGAGAGAAAGGGAGAGAAAGAACCCCAAGCAGGCTCCCAGCTGTTAAATAAATAAACTTTAAAAAATAAAACAAAATTTTTGTTAGTTTTGGATTTTATTTGCTTGTTTTTGTTGCACATGTGTAGGTACATGTATTTGGCTGAAATGTCTTTCCTATTTTCAATATGGCATTCAAGTATTTGGAAAATACTTTGTCCTCTAATGAGGCTGTCCTCACTGAGTTCAGAGTTAAATTCGGTGATAGTAAAGAAATACATTTACCATCTACTCTATGGGAGTTACTATGCTCAGTGACATAGGAGATACAAAGGTGAATCCTTCAAGGAATGTAGAGTCTGTATAAAAAGTAAACACTCAAAAAACTGCCAAAAGCTACAAAAGTGAATGAGACTATTCCTAATGCTATGCAAAGTCTTTCTAAAGGATAGGCTAACACTATTAGTTTAGAAAAATCAATTTTGAGAAAAATGAATAACGTCTTTTTTTTCAACGTTTATTTATTTTTGGGACAGAGAGAGACAGAGCATGAACAGGGGAGGTGCAGAGAGAGAGGGAGACACAGAATCGGAAACAGGCTCCAGGCTCTGAGCCATCAGCCCAGAGCCTGACGCGGGGCTCGAACCCACGGACTGCGAGATCGTGACCTGGCTGAAGTCGGACGCTCAACCGACTGCGCCACCCAGGTGCCCCTAAAGTCTTTTTTTTTAATGTTACTTATTTTTGAAAGAGAAAAAAGTAAGTAGGGGAGGGGCAGAGAGAGAGTGAGATACAGAATCCGCAGCAGACTCCAGGGTCTGAGCTCTTAGACAGAGCTCAGTGCAGGGCTTGAACTCCCGAACTATGAGATCATGCTCTGAGCCAAAGTCAGACACTTAACCGACTGAGCCACCTAGGTGCTCCCCAAAATGCATAAAGTCTTAATAAAACTTGTCATGGCTATTGATTATCTTTCATCATTTGTATTAATCCATTCATTCATTTAGTAGAGATTCCTTGAAAGCCTACTATGTACCCAGCATAATATTGCTAATAAAAAGAAATCCAGTGTGGTTGAATGATGAAGATGTGGTTGCTGTCTGCAAAATGTTCATAGTCTTTGGGGAAAATAGACATTTAAACAAAAAAATCTGGTACAATGTTGTATTATAATGAAAACATGTATAATTAAAGTAAATGGACCAGATTTTTTTTCTAATTCATAAGGGCTTTCATGTTAATTTTTAACTCTTAGAACAAGCCAATGTAGTGAGAACTGATTAGGCTGTGGGTATGTTTTGAAGCAAGAGTTGAGAGCATTTGCTAATAGGTCAGATGTCAGATAAAAGGAGAATAGTAAGTTTCATTCTTTTGCATGACACTTTCCAGTCTGGAAAACAGTACAGAGTTTCTTCAAAAAGTTAAAAATAGAACTACCCTATGATCCAGCAATTGCACTACTAGGTATTTACCCAAATAATACAAAAATACTATTTCAAAGAGATACATGTTACCCCTATGTTTATGGCAGCATTATCAACAATAGCCAAATTATGGAAAGAGCCCAAGTGTCCATAGACTGATGAATAAAGAAGATGTGATATTTACACACATGCACACACACACACACACACACACACACACACATACACACACACAATGGGATATTACCCAGCCATAAAAAATGAAATCTTGCCATTTGCAAAATCATCAATGGAGCTAGAGATTATTATGCTAAGTGAAATAAATCAGTCAGAAAAAAACAAATACCATATGATTTCACTCAAGTGAAATTTAGAAAAACAAAACAAATGATCATAGGGGAAAAGAGAGAACAAAACCAAGAAACAGACTCTTAACTATAGAGAACAAACTGATGGTTATTGCAGGGCAGGTGTGGGGGATGGGCTAAATAGGTAATAGGGATTAAGGAGGGCACTTATGATGAGGACCAGGTGTTGTATGTAAGTGTTGAATTACTAAATTGTATACCTGAAACTAATATCACACTGTAAGTTAACTGACCGGAATTTAAATAAAAACTTAAAAAAAATAAAAAGAATAGTAAGAGTAGGTATAAGGTTTAAGATGTAAAGAGGTGGAAAAATTGAGGTGCTGTTTATTGAAATGGTTTATCAGTTAACATTTGCTTTGTAACAAAACACTCCAAAACTTGGTGGCTTAGAAGTGACTTATTAGTTCAAGATTCTGTGGGTTGGCAGTTTTGTTTAGTCCATGGGGCCTCTCTAGAAGGCTAGCTCAGGCTTACTCACATAGAGGCAGCTTTCCAGAACAGCAAGAGTAAAAACTGTTAGGCCTCTTAGGGATTTATAGAACTTGCATCATGTCACTCCTGCCACATTTAATTCAAAAAAAGGACAAGGACAGGTCAGATTAAAGAAGTCAAGAAATAGACTCCATCTCTAGATGGAAAGAGTTGAAAATAATGGCCATTTTTACTCTACCATAGATAGGAAAGACACGAACTGTAGTCTACTCTAAGACTTTAGCTTGTAGAAAAAAAATGTGCTTCAGTGGAAAGCTATGTGTTACATAGAACATACTCATCTAGGCTATCTACTTCCGATTTTATGGGGGCTATTTTATAACTCTGTAAACTGTAGGTAACTGATGGCAAGGCAAAATGATTTTTGTCTGTAAACACGCAAAGGAATTCTGTCCCCTATAGGCTCTATTAGCTTCCCTCCCTCTCTGTCTCCATTTGCACATTAAAATATTCCTATCTATAAATAGGTCTGTTCTTTGAATTCCTTTTTCTTACTATTTTAAAATTTATTCTTTTTTTTTAAGCTTATTTGAGAGAGAGAGAGAGAGAGCACAAGCAGGAGAGGGGCAGAGAGAGGGAGAGAGAGAATCCCAAGCAGACTCCATGCTGTCAGCACAGAGCCCGACACAAGGCTCGAGTTCACAAACCATGAGATCATGACCTGGGCCTAAACCAAGAGTCCAACACTTAACTGAGCTACCCAGACAACCCTAAAATTTATTTTTAATGGTGGTAAAATGCACAGAACATAAAAATTTGCCATCTTAAATATTTTTAAGTGTACAGTTCAGGGGTGTTAAGTACCTTCACACAGCTGTGAAGCACCACCATCCATCTCCAAAATGAAACCGTTTTCATCTTGCAAAATTGCAACTGTACCTCTTATACATTAGCTTCCTGTTCCTCCCCCCACCCACCCACACACTGGCAACCACCATCTCACCTTCTGTTGCCACGAATTTCACTGCTCTAGATACCTCATATAAGTGGAACCACACAGTATTTGTCCTTTTGTGACTGGCTTATTTCACTTAGCACAATGTTCTCAAGATGCATCCAATGTGGTGGCATGTGTCAGAATTTCATTCCTTTTAAAGGCTGAATAATATTTCATTGTATATATGCAAAAATGTTTTGTTTATCCATTCACCCATCAAATATTTGAGTTGTGTCTACATTTTGGCTATTATGAATAATGCTGCTCTGAACATAAATGTACAAATATCTCTTCAAGACTCTGCTTTCAATATTTTTGGAAATAGACCCAGAAGTGGAATTGTGGGATTATGTGGTAATTCTATTTTTAATTTCTTGAAGAATCAACTACAGTCTTCCATACAGGCTGTACCATTTTACATCCTCACCGACACTGATTATTTTCTCTCTCCTTCCTTCCTTCCTTCTAACCATCCTAATTAGTGTGAGGTGGTTGGATTCTTCTTTGACTTCTTGTAGTATCTAACCAATTCTCTCATTAAAAATAAGTTAAATAAGGGGCACCTGGCTGGCTCAGTCAGTTAAGCCTCCAACTTCAGCTCAGGTCATGATCTCATGGTTCATGAGTTCGAGCCCCATGTCAGGCTTTGTGCTGACAGCTCAGAGCCTGGAGCCTGCTTCGGATTCAGTGTCTCCCTCCCTCTTAATGTTTGTTCAGTTTGTATTTCTGGGAGAAACATGCTTTCACCTTTTTTTTTAATGTCATCTTTTCAGTGTGCCTAGGTGGCTCAGTCAGTTAAGTGTCCAACTCTTGATTTTGGCTCAGGTCATGTTCTCATCGTTCATGGGTTTGAGCCCCATGTCAGGCTCTGTGCCGGCAGTGTGGAGCCTGCTTGGGATTTTCTCTCTCCCTCTCACTCTCCCTCTGTCTCTCTTTCTCTCTCTCTCTCTCTCAGCCCCTCCCCTGCTTGCACTTTCTCCCTTTTTCTCTCTCTCAAAATAAATAAACTTTTTTTAAAAAAAGAAAATCATCTTTTCACAGTATGTAAAATGGAACAAGACAAGTTTTCTAAGTGAGAGATATTGCAGCATGTTTACTAATAGATATCATACAATAAAGAAGGGAAATTTATGAGGCAGGAGTCAGGGCAACAGCTTTTGTTCCTGAGTAGAGAATTAGATCTAGACATCCTTAGACAGAATTATTTTTCTTAATATTTTTGACAGAGAGAGTGAGTGCGGAGGAGCAGAGAGAGGGACAGAGAAAGAATCCCAAGCAGGCTCCACACTGCCAGTGCAGAGCCCAACGTAGGGCTCAAATCCATGAACCATGAGAACATGACCTGAGCCGAAATCAAGAGTCAGATGCTCAACCAGCTGAGCCGCCCAGGCACCCCTTAACAGAATTATATACAATTTATTTATTGTAATTGAAAAAAAGTGAAATACTCATATAAAATGCAGATAGATTCCTTTACTTGGATGTGGGGGCATATGGAAGAGGTCTTCTGAATTCTTTTCATTTTCTAATCTCTAGTCCTTAGCTCAAAACTTAAATATTTCTTGGGTGAATATAGTAAAAGTAATCCTCTGAAAGAAAGAACATGATAGTAAAGATCCACCATGTCTAACATAGAAATATATTTAATGTTTGCCTAGTTTAATTCATAGCATTTGTTAACAGACTGGTAAAATACTTCTAAATTACTCATGTAAATAATTTAAAAGCACAATCTCTTCAATTTCCCTACACCACTTCCCTTAGCTATCAAAGGTAAAAGAGCCTTGTAGCAATGTCAATCTGTCTGTAACAGGACACCTCTTTGATAAAACAAACTCATGAGGGGAAGCTAAATAGGGATATTGTTTACTGGCTCTGATAATTTATTGCTGGCAAGCAGGTGAACCCTATCTAAGAGATAGGAAATAAAGAAAACATTATGCTCGGTCCTACATAAGTAGAAAATGGAGAACATCATTTAAAACAAAAAACAAATGTAACTGACTCTTATTGAGGGCTCGCAAGGCCTCAGAAGTAGAACTCAGGATGGATCTAGAGACTTTAAACACATAAAGAGCAGGACTGCTAGACAAGCGCTAATTGAAGGTTGAAAGGCAATCTCACTGCGTGGGAGAAGATAGCTGCGTGTTCATTAGCATAAACAACACATTCCAGGGTTCCAAACTATGTAACTTCCCACATTGAGCATCTGACCCAGCTGACCCCACTGCTGAGTGAGCTAGTCAGCATCTGAGAATAAAGTTAAAAGTTAGGTAGATACCAAAGGTAGAGGGGGAAAAAAGCTGAGAAATTCGTTTTTCAATTTAGTTCAATTCAACAAACATTCGTTGAAACCCTACATTCAAAAACACCGCAGAGCATGCAGATTCAAAGAAAAATAAAGGATACCCCGCTGATTCTCTATTTTTGATGTGATTGCTAGGTTTAACTTTAAACTAAAAAAAAGGATTTATTACTCAATTATATATTGTGGAAAAACAATACACCAATTTACTACACATTGAAATTAAGGATTACAACTAATATGTTAATTTCCTTCTAGCAATTGTGCCCTCAACTGAGACCCACACCTCCTTCCATAACAGGCTCTGGATCACTTTTTGATCCCAGATGGCTAAATTTGAATCTCAATCTGTTGCTAGTCCTCTCCATTTCCATAGTTTGCCTTTTCTCTCTCTCTCTCTCTCGCTTGCTTGCTTGCTTTCTTTTTCCATGTTTACTGTATGTGCTTGCCAGAGATTTATGGATTCCCTCTGCTTTCCTACGACGCTGCATTATTACACTTTTACGGTTACATCACCAATTTGTGTGTCTCCAGTTCTCCGTGTCCTTTTTTTCTCCTAAACTTGTTAGTTCCTCTTCTGTGGTCTCTCTCTATGTTACTTGAAGTTGCAAATCATTCATTCCGCACTTTCAACATACATTTATGGAGCATAGTTGGCCAGCAACGTGAGTTGTGCTACACCATGGATTTTCTCCTGCTTTTTCCTGTTAATTCCTCCAGACTGCTTTTTCCCTGCTCACCCCTATTAAGTGTGGTTCTACTTCAGAAAATCCCATATGGTTTAGTCTGGAAAAGACTGACTTCATAAGAGGGTGCTTGTGGGACAATCATGTCCCCAGAGCCCACAAGTCGGCTTCTTTCTCTCTTGCTCTTTCTCTCTTTCATTCTCTCTGCTACTTTGTTTCTCTTTCTGGCCCTGAGGTTCTCAGTTTTGGAGATGACTATGTAGTTTGAAAAATCACCCCCATAGTTTCATAAGATACCCTAATCTATTTCTTCTCCCAACACTCTGTAAAATACCTCTTTTACAGCTAGAAGTAGCTGCAGAATTTGCCAAAAAAGTTTTGAAGCTGTTATGTTTTCTTATAAAAACGTTATGACTCACATCATAAGGTTGATGTACGAGTCTGTCGGACTGATTTTAGTTTTGATCTCATGTTTCCTTCCCACCCTGTCACTGTCACACTAATGACTGTTAAAATGCTCCCAAAGACAGGCAAATAAGAAAACAAAGACAAGAGCCAGAAGATTTCAAGTTCCCAAAGGAGCAAATATTGCCCATATTTGAGAAAAATCATATTGGGTTAGTTTCTAAATGTTTAAGCATTATGAAAGTCTCCAGAGGGGAAAAGAAAAGATAACCTTTGACCATAGGAATGAGATACTCTGTTCATGATGTCACTCCCCAGTAACTGCATTTTTAAAGATTAACACCTTCCTCTCTAGATTATTTATTTAGGAATGGCCACAAATAGTATCACCCTGCAAGTGAAACAGGTATCTTAAGCATTATGTATTGTCATCTCAAGGACAAAATCTTGACATTTTCAAAATCATTTTTATTTTTTTAATTTTTTTAAATGTTTATTTATTTTGAGACAGAGAAAATGAACAGGGGAGGGTCAGAGAGAGGGAGACACAGAATCTGAAGCAGGCTCCAGGCTCTGAGCTGTCAGCACAGAGCCCGACGCGGGGCTCAAACGCACGGACTGTGAGATCATGACCTGAGTTGAAGTCGGATGCTTAACTGACTGAGCCACCCAGGCGCCCCTCAAAATCATTTTTAAAGAAGTCAGAAAAATATTCTGTTCACATTTTTGCTCATGTTGAAAGCTGCCGTTGTTAACAAAAGAATACATTTCTCAATTTATATGCATTTGGCATGTAAAATCTTTCCACTGTATCCCACTGAGTTGTTCATGTCCACCTGATAACTATACTGCCTCGGTCAGGTGTCAGCATCAGTAGGTTTCTTCCTCTTAGGCATTATCATCATCATCATCATCATCATCATCATCAACATCAAACAGCCACCATTCATTGAAGTCTTCTGCTTTTTAAAATACATCTCATTTAATTATCTAACCACCTTATTAAGAAGGTATTAATATCCCCTTTCCAAAGAAAACAGAGGCTTAACAAGATTAAGAATTTTTTCCAGGGTCTTATACCTAATAATTGTTAAAGCCAGAATTTGAAATAGGGCATGTCCACTTGCAAATTTGAGAATGCTGTGTTGATTTCATGATGGAAATGATGGCAAAACTCCTTAAATTGTTCAAAATCACTAGCTCACAGAACGTTGCTAGAAGTACACAGGGTGAAAAAATAGTGGTTTTTATCAAGAGTGTGAAATTATTGTGTGAGTCTTTCCTGGTGATCAGACAAGCATGATAATTATGTTTCCTTTAATTTGAAGTTATGATAATAAAGCATTTTAGAATTTACAACAAACTCTTCCATCTGAGCTTAATTTAAGAAGGCGGGCCCAGCACTGTCAATCTCATTTTAGAGAAAAGGAAACTGAATCTCAGGGAGGCAGGATGTTTAGTGGAATAAAGCCTAGACCCTGCATCTTTTGAGTTCTAGTTATTTGCTCTTTTCAGTATTGTAGGGAAGCCCACGTTTATGAACAATGAGAGGAAGCTCCCCGGACTTTGCTCCATGATTGCTTTGGAAGAGAAAGAAAGCACTATAAATCAGTTTGAAATATCCACGGAGAACCGCATTAAGTGGTATTAATTAGCACTGGAAGGAAATAGTTCTGTGCTATGTAACACAATGTGAATATAAAAAGTACAAAATAAGAAAGAGAAGGAGGAATTCATTAAGTAATGAAAAGACTAAAAAAATATTTATAACCAAGAGATTTGATCAAAGTTTTAACAGGACTTTGCCTAAGCATCCTCAGAAGTCCCTTGCATGTGCCAATTTCTTTGTTACACTGTATCTTTCAGCATAATCTAGATATATTCCAAACATTTTTTCTGAAACATGTCATAAATCAAATTTGCTAAAACTGTAATATGCATTGTTGAGTTTTAAAAATTCTAATTCATTTTTTAAACTGGCAAAGTAACATAATTTAAGACATAATTTGAACAATACAATTTAATAGAAAGTGGAAAAATAATTGAAATTTACATGGGGGAAAAATAACTAGTCTTACAAAGAGAACTTACCCCCAAATTAGAGGGCTTTGTTTGTTTTGTTTGGATACTAACTTAAAACCTTTCAGGTATTTAATTTCTAGTCATCCTTAGCTAAGCCAATAAATGTAGAGGTGAGTAGATTTTGCTTATATGTTTACTCATACATTTCACACTGGACTGTTGGTTAAAGCCAGGAATTACAAAAAAAAAAAAAAACACTGAAACTCAATGAAAAGCGTAAACTTAATGAAACGTTAATGAGCATCATAATAGCAGTAATAACTTTTCAAGAGGAAAGAAATGAATTAATTTGTTTTTGACACAATAGAAGCACTCTTGGGGGAGAAGGATATGAGAGAAAGTTTCTGGTTGTTGAAATAAAAGACCAAAAAGAAAGAAAAAAAAAACAAGAAAACAAAGAGACAAAAAAACTATTCCAGAAAAATTATATTTGATGAGCATGCTTGAGTAAAATCCTATCTGCTCTATGACATAAAAACTCCCAGTGACTCAAAAATTCTCATTAAAACCAAAAAAATCATAACATGCCTAAGGGTGATTAGATCTTTTTTAGATGCCACTGGAAGTTAACCCAAAGTTGAAGTAGAATCAGCCCGGGAAGGTAAAGATCATGTTGACAATATCTTAGTATCTTAGTGAAATTCTGGGGGTCCGTTTACCCCAATTTGAGAATCATTGCTCTGCATAGTAGCTTTGTACAGAAACAGAAATGCCAGAAAAATAAAATGTTCAAGCTGTAGTACCAGCTGAGATATGGTAAATGTGTTAGCCCCAGTTTTTGAGTATCCTTCACAGGTACCATCCGTGCCCTATACCCCCACCAACATTTTTCTAGGATGTTCTAGAAGTCACACAGGCCCCTATTCAGAGACAATCTGCAATCTGTACCAAAGTCAGTTGTTGGCCAACATTGAGGATTGTTCATTAACAGTACTGGTTTTGCTGCATTTTTGGGTTGAAGAAGGTGTCAGGGCATTTTACTAAAGAGAAACAGGGATGGCTGAGGAGAATTTACATTTATTTATTTATTTTTGAGAAACAGAGAGAGACAGAACTCAAGCAGGGGAGGGGCAGAGAGGGAGGGAGACACAGAACCCCAAGCAGGCTCCAGGCTCTGAGCTGCCAGCACAGAGCCCAAGGCGGGGCTTGAACCCACAAACCGTGAGCTCTCATGACCTGTGCCAAAGCCGGACGCTTAACCGCCTGAGCCACCCAGGCGCCCCTGGCTGAGGAGAATTTAAATGTATTTGAAACGGTTAACCAAATGGTTGCAATTGGATTAATTAGGATAAGAGTTTCTTATCTTTTATTTTTATTTATTTTATATATTATTATTATTTATTTTACTTCTATTTATTTATTTTTTCTTTGCCTTTTAAGAAAACATTTAAATTATTCATCTTGACATTACACTAAAAATCTACTTATTAAATAAAACAACAAGAAAATAATAAAAACGAGAACAATTCTTTAACTGGCTAAAAAAAAACCAAGCTTCTTCACGTCAGGAATCTATCTGTGGTATTTTCACTTCATCAAAATTTTGAAAGATGTCCAACTCCTGTTTACGAATAGTTTCAAAGTTTTTTGTTCTTTCTTCCTCTGGTTGAGCATACTGATGTCTTTCTACGTCTCTGAATTATAGCATTTCTACCTCAATATTACTTTGTTTCAAGAAAACTTACAATTTTCATAAGAAATTTAGATTTCTCTAAAAAGGTAAATAAGTATTACTATTAGTCCAAAACCTACCATTGGATTACATTTAATCATTGATTTCAAGGATAAAGAATCCTGACTGAAGGCAATCATTTTCCACACTGTGAAGGGGAAATCATGCTAGTCACCAAGTACCACATAGCCACCATACTCGTAATCTCTACCTTATGATAACATAAAATGAATGTGGTTAATTTTTTTAAGATATTAAATAGTAAAGTGATATTTTGCTTTTGCTTTTTCAATACAACCTGAAGTTTATTGAAACTTTAAACTTATATACTGGTTACACAAATTGATAAAATGAATCTATCTTTTTAATCCTCAAAGAAAAAGCCAGTAAATCCAGATTATATGTTAAAAACCCTCATATGTTGCCAGAGTCCACACTAGAATAAAGAAAACAATGTACTTCTGAATGCCACCAATTTTTCTTGACATAATTTTTTCTAGATTTATTGAGATATAATTGATGTATTCATATATGTATACATACTCTATATATGTATACATTGGAAAATGATTACCATAATAAGGTTAATTAACACATCCATCACCTCACATAGTTACCGTGTGTGTGTGCGTGTGTGTGTGTGTGTGTGTGTGTGTGTGTGTGTGTTGAGAACTTTGAGATCTACTCTCTTGGTAACTGTCAGTAATACAATACAGTATTATTAGCTGGAGTCAACATGCTGTATATTAAGAGAATCTTTCTTTAAATACCCTGTGAAATGATTTTAGAATCTCTTTGATCTGTTTCCATAAGTACAAATGAAATACTTCACTATTTTTATTCCACTCAAATAAGTTACATTTAATTTCCCATAACTAAGTTCATATCATGTCTATAGTCTTTAAAGTATCAAAACATTCACTTATCCAAGATTTTACCTATTAGAATATTACAGGAGGGGCGCCTGGGTGGCTCAGTCAGTTAAGCATCTGACTTTGGCTCAAGTCATGATCTCCCGGTTTGTGAGTTCAAGCCCACATCAGCCTCTTGAAGCCTGTTTCAGATTCTGTGTCTCCCTGTCTCTCTGCCCCTCCCCCACTCACACTCTGTTTCTGTCTCTCTCTGTCTCTCTCTCTCTCTCTCTCAAAAATAAATATTAAATAAAAGAATACTGTAGGAAATTATGAAAAATATAAAATTAAAAATGGCAATATAATAGCTATTATATCATCTCCCTCTACTGAGTAGTATTAAAAACC
Source organism: Prionailurus viverrinus (assembly GCF_022837055.1). Lineage (NCBI taxonomy): Eukaryota > Metazoa > Chordata > Mammalia > Carnivora > Felidae > Prionailurus > Prionailurus viverrinus. The sequence goes on along the minus strand of NC_062567.1, from coordinate 50,109,087 downwards.
TACTCTAGTATATGTGCCTTAATTTTTGGTTCCATGTGACCATGGAGACATGGAGACCTGAATCGATTAAGCTAACATTCTATCTTCATCTTTAATTTTGCCATAGAAGAAAAATGTCATAGGACTGACTGTGCTGCATAACTGCTTTCTTCATGTCCATGTTGAGTATGGCATATAAAGTAACAATATTTTTATTTTGCATACCATAATATCTGACTATAATTAGTCATTTAAGGTAAATTTGTTTCAAAGCTAACATGGAAGATCTAAAACTACCATAGCAAAACAAAACAAAACAAAAGACAAAAACAAAAAAGCCAAACAGGTATCATTGCTACTTCAAAGTCAGGATTTTTAAATTCTTTCTTTAGTCAAATCTTTGGGTGATGAATTTAGGTCCAGGTGTTCAAAGATGGCCCTTTGTATCTTAAAACAGAGAATTTGTATTTGCTTAATCTAAGAAAGCCTCTTTTTTTAGATAATTCACAGAATGCCTCAAACTAGAATTTATTCTCTTGCATGATAGAATGTAAAGCAAAGTTCTCAATTCAAACTCTAAATGCCCCTTAACAGTTGTGTGACCTTGAAAATTTATTTAGCCTTTTTTCTTACTCAATGTCCTCATCTCCAAAATAGAGATAATGGAAAATAAAATAAATAAAATAAAATAAAATAAAATAAAATAAAATAAAATAGAGGTAATGGTCACACTTACTACTTTGGATTACTTTTAGGATTATCTAATACAATGTACAAAAAGTGTTTATTGGGGTGCCTGCGTGGCTCAGTTGGTTAAGCATACAACTTTGGCTCAGGTCATGATCTCGCAGTTCGTGAGTTCAAGCCCCACGTTGGGCTCTGTGCTGACAGCGAGGGGCCTGGAACCTGCTTCAGATTCTGTGTCTCCCTCTATCTCTGTCCCTCCCCTGTTCAAAGTCTGTCTCTCTCTCAAAAATAAATAAGCATTAAAAAACAATTTTTTTTTAAAAAGTGTTCATCAAAGTGACTTGCTCAAAGGAAGACTTAATAAATGCTAGCTACTTTTAAACAATAATAAACATGAGTTTAATAGGACTAGTAATGTCAAATTTAAATTCTGTGAATGAGTCTTATGAAACTATTAGCACACTCAAATACATTGGCTCGAGTCAGTCTTCTTGCTATATTTTAAAGTATAATTCTAGAGATAATAATGCATTCACTCTTTAATAACTCCTTGATAGCCAAAACCGCCATTCAAACTTAAAATCTAAGGCAATAGGAAAAACTTAAGAGATCTAGAATGGACTTTGGACATTATTTCATACAATCTCCATTTCTTCCACTTATGAGAAAACTAAAACCTTGCGAGGTAAAATGAGTTCTTAACAATGAAAGGCTAGGATGCAGCCACTAGATGTTGCATAGCATGGACCCAAAGCCATAGCCCCAAAGGCTAGCTCAGAAAGCTTCTCAAAACATCAAACTTTCTTCTGAAGTCAGATGCTCTTCATTTCATGGTCACATGTTCAATATACATCAAAAATGAAAAAACACAATACATGATACATATTAAGACACAACTAAATGTGAATGAGAAACTAGTGTATTTAGTCCCTAGAAAACAATTACCTTAAAAATAAACACCAATGGTTTGAATTATGTAGAATATGCTTTACTATTTGTCTTCAATTTTTTTTAATGTTTATTTATTATTGAGAGACAGAAAGAGACAGAGCATGAGCATGGGAGGGGCAGAGAGAGGAGGAGACACAGAATCCGAAGCAGGCTCTGAGCCTTTAGCACAGAGCTCGACACAGGGCTTGAACTCACAAACTGCAAGATCATGACATGAGCCGAAGTTGGACGCTTAACTGACTGAGCCACCGAGGTGCCCCTGTCTTCAAATTATCTTTACATAACCTCATTTTATTCCTCACTCTACTCTAAAGTAGGAAGGATATATCTTAACAACTGCATTTTAAAGAAGAAATTGAAACCCAGAGAAGTTCAATTTCATAGCTAGTGATGGGTGAGACAAAATCAGGTCTTTGGATTCCTGCTCAAGAGTTTTCCTCAGTCTTTGTATTATGATGGTTTTCAGGAATAAAGTTGATACTTTCTACCCTTAATTAATAAATGCTAAATATATGTGTAAAAACAGAACCATCCAAATAAGTGAATTTTTGATACATATATAAAATAAATATGCAGCCTAGGATATATGATATTAAGTTTGACCTCAGAGAAAAGGTCATGGTTAGCTTTATATTAATTTACAATCTAAATTGACAAAAGTTTTAAGCCTACAAGGCACCCTTCAAAATAAACTTAAGTTTACCACCAACTAGGTATAGAACGATTAAAAATACTTCATGAAATAAAGTACCTAAATTTAAATGTTTATGTATTTATTTTTGAGAGAGAGAAGGAGAGAGTGGGAGGGGCAGAGAGACAGGGAGACAGAGAATCCCAAATGGGCTCCACACTGTCAGCACAGAGTCCCATGCAGGGCTTCAACTCAGGAACTGTGAGGTCATGACCTGAGCCCAAATCAAGAGTCGGACACCTAACAGACTGAGCCACTCAGGTCCCCCTACAGTACCTAAATTTAATCAGTTATTTTTTTTTTTTTTCAACGTGCATTTATTTTTGGGACAGAGAGAGACAGAGCATGAACAGGCAAGGGGCAGAGAGAGAGGGAGACACAGAATCGGAAACAGGCTCCAGGCTCTGAGCCATCAGCCCAGAGCCTGACGCGGGGCTCGAACTCACGGACCGTGAGATCGTGACCTGGCTGAAGTCGGACGCTTAACCGACTGCGCCACCCAGGCGCCCCTAATCAGTTATTTTTTAAGATTCAAAAAACCTTTCATGCTTGTATGCAACCTGTAGAAGATATCTTCAGATACCTGTTTTAAAATGACCTTCATTTTGGGAGTGCCAGGGTGGCTCAGTAGGTTGAAGCCTGACTTTGGCTCGGGTCATGATCTCACAATTCATGAGTTCGAGCCCTGCATGGGGCTCACTGCTCTCAGCACAGAGCCTGCTTCGGATCCTCTGTCCCTACCTTCTCTGCCCCTTCCTGGCTTGAGTTCTCCCTCTCAAAAATAAAAATAAATCTTAATAAAATACAATAAAATAAAATAACCTTCACTTTGAAGGTTTCCTTTAAAGCTATTTCTAAGTGTTGCTGAGTAAAACAAACCCTACTGACTGTACTTTAACACTATGATAGGTTCTATTGATGTAACAGCATTATCAACTACCCACCCAAGTCAGATAATACCTTTCCCATGGAGCTAGGGCAATAAAGATTTGCCTAAGCCATGATGTCAGAACCGTAAATCCTCTCTGAGAAAAGCAGTTTACCCCTTTGCCACGTGTTTTGCTGGGATTAGAAGCAAACAAGGGAACCTAGGCAGAGGATGCCAGCAGGGTGTGGTGTTCACATCCATTGCTGTGAGCCCTGGGCAGCGATGCAGTGAGTCTGGAAACGCAGGGAGCTGGCCCCAGCTGTGCCTGGGATTTCATGGCAAAGAAGAGTGTGACAAAGTTTAGAAGATCCGTTAGGTCTAAGGTTCTAGTGGGCAACTCGCATAGTAAAAAGAGCACAGCATTTTTAAATCAGATGAATCTGAATTTGAATTCCTGTTCCTCAATTTCTTTACCACCAGCATCACTTGCAGCAAGTAAATTACCTTCTCCATTTAATAGACATATGACCTTAGGCAAGTTGCTTGACATTTTATACCCCTATTTCCTAATCTGTAAAATGGGATAATGCCTCTTAGGGCTATAGTAAGTCAAATGAGTCAATTATGTAAAGCCCATAGAAGAATGCCTGGCATATAGTAAGTTCTATTTAAGTGTTAGCTGTTCTGATTTATTATTATCTCTCTGAGTCTCAGTTTCCTCATCTGGCAAACAGGGATAATAGAATATGCCTTGCAGAGTTATTGTGAGGATTATATGAAAATTCAATACTTACTCTATAAATGGTACTATTATCACTCCTGTTGTTGTTATACAGGTTAGTTTTTTGTGTTGGACTATGGTACTCTTATGATAACAGATAAAAAACAAAAAACAAAAAATAAACAAAAAATAAACAAAAAAACAAACGTAAACTTGATCTTTCTGTAGTTGTACGATGACAGTTTATGACACAAGTCTAGAATTTAATCATAGGGTTACCCAAGAACAGAAGATACTATTCCCAGATAGAGTAAGTAAATCATTGAAATTGACTTTAAAAAGTCCTTCATACAGGCGACTGAATAGAGCTGTAAAATTCAATATCAGAAACACACCCATATTATTCAATTTTAAGATCTCCAAGAATAATAAAGGTATGCCACAGAATGATTCTTCAATATATACTCTTTGCTATGTTGCTGCTAATATTCATCCATGATAGTTTGTCAGAGTCAAAGTTAAATCCTCATTGTAGTCTCAGATAAGAATATAAGACATTCTTCAGGTTGGACAAAATGAAAAGAGACATAGTGTGCAAATTTGCCGATTATTTCTCTACATGAGACCAGCACCAACATGACCCATGATGCGGCAATGATGCATCCCAGTGAGGGACCAAGACAACGTGGAGGAAAGTGAGGCACTCACCTTGGGTACAGAAACCTCACCCTTAATGTAATTAAGATAAATAACATTAAAAATCAAAACTAATGCAAAAATCCATGATGAACAAAATCCCAAAAGTTTAAATAATCAGTATATTAGTTTTCTATGGCTTCTTTACATATTACCTGAAACATAGTTGCTTAAACAACACCAATTTATTATCTTACAGTTCTGTAGACCAGAAGTCTAACATCGATCTCACTAGGCTAAAAATAAGATGTCAGCAGGGATAGGTTTCTTCTGAAGGCTCTAGAGGAGAATCAATGTCTCTGCTTTTCTAGCTTCTAGAGACTGCCTGCTTTCCTTCACATATGGTCCCTTTGCTCTATTTTCAGAGCCAGGAAGGGTGGGTTGAGAACTTCTCACAATACATTATTGTGATCTGTCTCCCTCTTCCACTTTTAAGGACCCTTATGATTACGTTGGACCCACCCAGATAATCCAATAAAATCTCTTCATATCAAGGTCCTCTACCTAATCACATCTGCAAAGTCCCTTTTGCTATTGAGGTAACATGTTCACAGGTTCCAGAAATTGGGTCTTAGAAACACTTGGGGGACGTTTTTCTGCTGAATATGGACAAGGTCCGACCCTGCCCTTGCATGACCCTACCTCATTCTCCACCCTAATCCTAGCCCTGCCACTTTGTTAATTGACCAATTGTGCTTATTTCAGTCCTGAATTTCTGAACTGGTATCACTCTATTCACAATACCCTTATAAAACCTAGAGGTGTCACTAGACAAAGCTGTTTTGAAAGTGTCCCAGAAGCAAACAAGTAATCAAAAAATTGCAAAATAAGCATGATAAACAATTTGTTTATATGTAAAAACAGAAGTGCTTTAGTATTCGGAAGTTGTTGGAAACCTAAAACTCATCTCTAAAGCATTATTTTTTTTCTCTATGTAGTTAATAACATATTCTATTATTCTAAAAATTGTACACTATTAATTTTATTTTACCTTTGACTTATGTTAAGTACTGCAAATGTTTCATTTGAGAGTTATAATTATTTGCTTTAAGTTCTTGGCTAGGTTAAAGCACTATACCTTTCTTTTACTGAACCCTAGATGCTCTAGGATTGTTTTCTGCTCCTACCAAGTGAGTTTGCTGTTACCATTCTTGGTAATTCTGAGCATATAGATGCCTTCTCTGCACCCACGTTGGATTTTTTTTCTATCTTGATCTTCCCTCGTGTTTTTGAGTTCCTTAGTGCAGGGACCATCCTTCATCATTTGGCACAAAATAGATGTCAGACATTTTTGCAAATGTTGTGGGGTTGGATTTCCAAAATAACCCAAATAATTGAGTACTGTCTTCATGTATTATGTCCCAGTCAGGTGGAATGACTTGCCTTAAAGTCACTCAGGATATGAGCCCAGCTCCACCACGCTTGAAGCTCCTGCCCTTTCCCCTTTCCCCACACCAGTTCATGACTACTGAGGGAATGTTTGTGGATATCCAAATACAAGCTTAAATTAGGAGACATTCCTATAGGTTGCAGACAATTTACCTTTCCTTAGGAGTCTTTGAAGAGGATGAGACATTGAGACATACACTGCTCAAGGCACAGCACATCAACAGAAACCTCTTTTTCACACACAAAAAAAAAGCCTAATAACAAAAACAATCACTAAAACATTGTTAGAAAATGGAGGGGCGCCTGGGTGGCGCAGTTGGTTAAGCGTCCGACTTCATCCAGGTCACGATCTCGCGGTCTGGGAGTTCGAGCCCCGCATCAGGCTCTGGGCTGATGGCTCAGAGCCTGGAGCCTGTTTCCGATTCTGTGTCTCCCTCTCTCTCTGCCCCTCCCCCGTTCATGCTCTGTCTCTCTCTGTCCCAAAAATAAGTAAACGTTGAAAAAAAAAATTAAAAAAAAAAAAAAGAAAATGGAGCAGGACAATTCCTGAACATGTATTAACTCCCCCATTTCTGATGAAAGAAAAGAAATTTTGCTTGCTATCAAAGCGTTCGGGAAAGCTGAGGAAAAGGCATCGGCTTCATTAGTAGTATCCTTGCCAGTAGGGCCAATTAAATTAAAGTGGTCTCTTTTCATCCAGCAGATTTGTGTCCAAACACATTACACAAGTTATACTCAGAAAATTTACTGCTGGGAGACCATTTATACTCATTAATCCTAGAGCTTTCTTTTGCAATCTGTGTCTATAAAGGAAATTCCCATTGTTGTCTTAAATTATTGGACACTTTCATTTGTACAGGAAAGAAGCAAATTCCTCTTCTTCACATCTTTAGCCAAGGGAGCCAGGGCCAGTACTATGTTCAGCAGGTACAGCTTCCAGCACCCACTTGGTGCGGGCTGCAGCACCAAGAGAAAAGCCTGCAGTAATCACTTCGAGGGCAGGACATCATGGGCCCTCCTTACAAAGTACTTGCCAGCAGCCTTAAACTGCCATGTGGGGGTCAGTGAAAGATCTAGGGCTGTGGGCCTTTTTGCCAAATCAGAGTTCACTCCAGGGTGCGCATTGCTCCACAGGGCAAGTGTGATTCTAGAGAAATAGTCTTCACACGCTCCCTGATGTAGCTGATCCTCATTTCCCCCAAGCCCCAAAATTCCTCCTCTCATTCTGGCCTTTACGACTCAGATCCTGACAAAAAACTAATCAAATGCCATTGTGGCAAAATGCCATCTCATAAATACTACAAAAACCAAAACAAAGACCATTTGTTTTAGAGAACTTCGTAGTGAAGATGTTAGCAAATTATAACATCCCATTTACCTACGCAGAACTTGCTTAATAAGCTTTCCTCCATAAACAAACACATTAAGAACCTAGTCTCTTTAAATAAATTTTTAAAAAAAGAACCTAGCCTTTCTGAGAAATATTCCTTTTCCTGAATACTATTGGAAATATAAATATATTTCCACAAATATAAATTTTTAACCAATTGACCTAATGTTCCTCGAATTCAGTTAATCATCAGACCATTTGGAAAACTTCTAAAAGTATAGATTCTTGATCCTCTACCTAAATCTAATGAATCAGAATTACTTAGGGAATTGCCTGAGAATCGGCTTTGCCAGGATGAGGATTATTTATTGGACAAAAATTGGGCGAATCTTTTTTGTGTTCTCTAATAAGCATAGTTTTACCCTGGCCCCTCTAGCTAACCTAAAGATGAGAAAACACACGGCTCATATTCTGGAAGGATATGAAATTTAGTAGAAGAAATCAAATGAGTAAATAATTACATAATAATGAAAAATATAATAAGTGTCATGAGAGCATTGTACCAAAATAGATCTAGTAGTTTAAAGAAAGGAGTAATTACATCAGGTGAGGGGAATAAGTAAAAGCTTTAAAGAATGCATTTCATTTGAGACAGACTTCACAAAGGTTATAATGTTGGTGGGAATCAGAAAATGCAAAGGCACAGACATAAAAGGCATGGACATAAAACCCACTATATGACTGAGAAAAAGTGAGAGGTAATGTTTGACTACAGCACAGGGAGTAGCGGCACAAGTGCTGGAAATTCAGACAGGTGTCCAACTGAGAGACTGTTGAATGTTTGTCAGTGTCATATATATTTAATTTCCTAAGAGATAGAGATGGGATGAAAGAAGACTTAGAGTCAGCTGGTGACAATGTGCTCCACATGACACTATAGCCAGAGCCCTCACAGAAAGAAGAGGGCTTTAACACTTAGTGAAATGGATTCTGAGGTCTGAACCCGAAAAATATCAGATACCAGGTCTTAAAAACCAAACCAAATCCTTCATTCTATCAATCTATTTTCTAGTATGTAATTTCTGCATGGATACTAGAACTGCATGCAAATTTTGGCCATTCAAAAAGCTCAAAATATCAAACGAACTATTTGGGGATTTGGTGCTTTGGACAACATAAACTCACTCTAAATTAAGTCATATAGTGATGTGGACTGCTCACCAGTAGAGGCACCTAAATCCACAGAAGTCAAACAGATTTTTCTATCTTTCTGCAAATAGTTAACATGCTCCAAGGAAAACAAAATGATCTTTCCTAGGCATATCTGCAGCACAGAAAAATGAATGATTTTTTTGCATATTTATGTAAATATTAATCAACAGCTTTTGATAAAGAAAAATACAGCATATGCTTAAGCAAACATGCACATATGTTTTTGAAAAATATTTTAAATACAAGCAGCTTTGCAGAAATTCTCAAGAATTATTCCAAACGTTAGCAATTATATTCTCAAAGGAAAGATCAGTCTCTATAAATGAAATAAATGCAGGGATTTTTTTTTTAGTACTTGTGATTGTGCAACACAGATGTCAAGATATGTTTACACCAAGAGTTGGGAAAATTAACACAATGCTAGGGACATGGACCCAAAAGAAATCAAGAGCTAAGCAGAAAAAAAAAAAGGTTGGAAAAAAAATCTGTGCATTATTTTCTCTTCTTTCTATTCCCTTTCAATGTGAGTTTATCGAAGCATTGCTTTCATGAGAGCTTAATGCTTGCTTGGACAGCTCTATACTGAAAAATAGGGAAGGAACAAGGAATAATAATAATTACCATTTGTTAAGCAACTATTCTGTGCTAGAACATCTGCTAGACTCTTTACATTTGTTATCCTGTGAAGTAGGAACTCTTATTATCCATAGAAAGATTAAAGAAATTATTCAAAGTTATTGAACGGGTAATAATAGTGCCTAATTCATTGGGCTATTATGAGGATTAAAATGGGTTAAAACATGAAAAGTATTTAAAACAGCACTTGGCATATAGTAAATAAATACAAGCCATTATTATTATGTCATAAGAAGACCAATATCTATCTCAGTTTCTTTGAAATACAATTTACTACCATAAAACACTTTCTATTTCAACATTCTTGTCATATTCCTGGTGTTATTGATTCATACAAGCACCATTTATCAGTAATTTTATAATCACCATTATAATCTAAAATTCAGTTAAAGGATATTAAAGCAAAAGTATGTCAAAGGAAGTCTTCCCTGTGATTTACTGCTAGAGTAAATAAATCATAAAATGCCATTTACAAGTTCCACCTGCTTCATCTGTATAGTTGTGAGGTGTGTGTCTAATCACATAAACAAATTTGTGGGTGATATCTCTGTCTTTGCATGTTTAAAAGTATCACAGCAAGGACGTCTGGATAGCTTGGTCGGTTAAGCATCCGACTTTGGCTCAGGTCATGATCTCATGGTTCGTGGGTCTGAGTCCTGCATCAGGCTCTGTGCTGACAGCTCAGAGTCTGGAATTGGCTTCAGATCCTCTGTCTCCCTCTTTCTCTCTGTCCCTCCCTGGCTCATGCACTGGATCTTTCTTTCTCTCTCAAAAACAAACAAACATTAAAAAAAAATTTTTTTTAAGTAAAAGTATCACAGCCAAGTATCACTGCCTCCTCCCTGATGAGGACAGAGAATAGATTTCAGAAAGCCTCAGCCAGATTTTCTTACAAAATTCTTTTGTTTCAAAAACCATAGTTGTATTTTTGTCTGTGTTAACTAGTAGATTTATTATTGTTATTTATAAATAAATATTCAAAAAGTATCTGTTTTAATGTCTAATATTTAATATATCATATTGGTAGATATCATCCCCCCAAATCAAGAGATCTTCGAAGAATTCTGATAATGTTTAAAACTGTAAAAACAACAACAACAACAAAACCCAAACCAAAAGAAAAAAATGTAAAAGCTTTCTGAGACAAAAACTTTGAGAAGTGCTGTTGCAGGTGTTATTGTACCTCTTGTGGATAAACCAAATCTTGGCTCTACCTAGCCATAGTAGTACCATTGGTAATTGAAGTGAGGTATGAATGTATATGTGTGTGTGTGTGTGTATGTGTGTGTGTGTGTGTGTGTGTGTGTCTTGTGCATGCCTGATATGCATGCATGTGAAGCAAATGTGGAAATTACAGTATTAGTGTACAGTGCTTCATGTATTTTATGTTATGTCTTCTCAAAGCCTTTGAGGTAAGCACTATTATTATCTGCATTTCACAGATGAGGAGATTAAGACATAAATAGGAAATGGGCACTCAATAATGAAAGTATAAACAATGAGACAATGCAACAGACATAACAGGCAGAGAGTCTATCTTCATATAGAAGCGAAATATATTGACTAGAAAAATTAAGGGAGGTGGAATGATTGAGACTGAGTAAATCTCAGGGTAAACAAAGCATCAAACACAATTACTCCCCTTATTTGATCTTGAGAAATTGTTTCTCCCCATCCATTAGTAGAGATATTAATAGTTAATCTACCTCTCCCTATGTGTGTGAGGAACAAAACAAATGCAAACATTTATACAAATTCTCTTCAAGCTGTGAAGTCCAGATGTAACAATTAAGTCATACTGTGTATGTTCAGAAAGCACCCTAATCGTGCATAAATAACAATGATTATTTCAAGGTTACTCAACTTAGAAGGACTCTCTATTAGTTTGATAATTTCTTAAAGCCAAGTACACTGTTTTTTTAGTGTTTTGTTTTGTTTTGTTTTGTTTGTCTTTCCACCTTGGATTCTTGGTTCAGTTAGTTTGAAATTGTGATCTGTGTTAAGCTAATTGTTGGCATTGTGTTTGAATAGCATTGTTAATTATTGGCATTTTCATGAATACTACAACTATATTAGATGTTTTGTAATGAATACAGAAAATCTAAATCATGGAATTTTACAGAAAACCAGGATACCTCTTGTGGAGTATCATGACAGGAAGACTCAAAAAAAAAAACAAACCCTACTTTCACTTGTAGTTTGTTGACTTGAGGATTATTTTATGAAATAGAATTGGCCAAAGTTTACTTTTCTTTTGTGTGTGTGTGTATTTATCAAGTCAAGCACCAAAAATCTGTGTACAAATTGAATGTCACCAAACCATCCTCAAGCTTAGACCAGGAGACATTCATCTTACCATGTCTGGCAGTAACCACAGTGGGGGTGACTGTGTTTATCAGTCTTGGCATTGAGCTGGCACCAGAGCTAGTCTGAAACCTGCTCAAGAGAACTCATGTAACTCTCAAAGCTGTTGCTAGGTGGGTTTAGCTTAGAAAGTCAAGAAAATTGAAGCTTCTTGCATTTCTAACATTAGCTGTATGATCAAAGGCAAATAGCTTCAATCTCTGTTACTCTGTCAAATATGGTTAATAATAAAGTTTATTAAAGAAATACAATCTTTATTTCTGTAAAAAAAAGGAGCATTTTGAAATTCTGGACGTGAACATTACAGAAATACTATGCATTAAAGTCATTAAGTAATTTGTCTCATTCCCATGAATTGATGTATTTAAGAAAAGAGGTCCACTGTGAAACCAGCCTTATTTTGTCTCTAACATTCAAAACTATCAAGAAGACAAAATTTGAAACAACCAGAAAATAATAGAAAGCAATCCATGAAAAGTACTAGAGGTATGATATAAATCTAGAACTATAGGAATTTACAGGAAGAAAATCAATTAGGCTGGAAAAACCTGAACTCTAGCATTAAAAGAAGAAAGATAAAGAAAAGTTCTGAAACCTGACAAAGTTACAATGCAAAAAGGTAAAGCATTTTGCTTAATTCTTTCTTTCCAGGTATCATGTCCTGCTGCTCATGTGTGCAAAAAGAAAGAGAACTTATTTGCCCCCCACATTCTCTTCTGAAGTCAAGTTTATGTTCAGTGAGAGAGACAGAAATATTACCCAAATATTACCATTCACAGCACGTGAACACTGACTATAACACATTATACCAAAACTTTATTTCTGAGAAAATATCTCAAAGACCATGTGAGCCATATGCATCCAATGCCACCAGAAACTCAAGAATCTGAAATACAGAATTCTCTTCCATTAAAACAAATCCTTGTAGTTTCCTCCCTCTAAATACTGCCTGCCTGCCTGCCTGCCTTCCTTCCTTCCTTCCTTCCTTCCTTCCAAACATGGCCTCCTACAGTAAAATTGGAAACTGTGAACTCATTATTATTATAATCTTACTTGAATGTATGTATCTCTTACATAAATGAAAATGTAAATGAAAACACAGATGTGACTTCTTGATGTGGTATATATACACAATGGAGCATTACTCGGCAATCAAAAAGAATGAAACCTTGTCATTTGCAACAACATGTATGGAACTAGAGTGTATTGTGCTAAGTGAAATTAGTCAGAGAAAGACAAATATCATATGACTTCACTCATTTGTGGAATTTAAGATACAAAACAGATGAACATAAGGGAAGGAAAGCAAAAATAATATAAAAACAGGGAGGGGGACAAAACATAAGGAGACTCTTTTTTAAAATTTTTTAATGTTTATTTTTGAGAGAGATGGAGCATGAAAAGGGGAGGGGCAGAGGGAAAGGGAGACACAGAATCTGAAGTATGTTCCAGGCTCCAAGCTGTCAGCACAGAGCCCAATGCAAGGCTTGAACTCACAAACTGTGAGATCATGACCTGAGCCAAAGTCAGACACTCAACCGACTGAGCCACCCAGGCACCCCCATAAGAGATTCTTAATACAGAAAACAAATTGAGGATTGCTGGAGGCGTTGTGGGTGGAGGGATGGGCTAAATGGGCAAGGGGCAGTAAGGAGGACACTTGTTGGGATGAGCACTGGATGTTATATGTAGGGGATGAATCACTGGATTCTATTCCTGAAATCATTATTGCACTATATGCTACCTAACTTGGATGTAAATTTTTTAAAAATTAAAAAAAACCTGTAAGGATTAAAAATGTAATAGGATAATGTGAATACATTTATGGCATAAATTTGAAAAAAAAAAGTAACTTTGAACTAAACACAAATGCACACAGTGATAAATAGTTTTAGAGGATATTTTAGATATGAACATAAAAAGACACCTCATATGAGGCTGTTCTCCAGAATGGTGGAGGTAAAAATATTTCAAAGCAATATCCAACATGGAAGACTTTAATAATTCTGGGCACACACTTCCTTAAAACATAATTCACAATAATACCTAAGGGGTACATAAATAATAGCTACCTACTGAAAACCTAACGAACATTTGACTTTCTCTAAGTAGAGTAATCAATTGTGGAATTTCTACTCAATCTCTGCTGCTTCATTTCAGAATTCCTGCAAGAAAAGCAAATACTTTTGCAATCCTCGGGCCTAGGAATGTGTGAACCTGGGATTTCTGCAGGCATTCGTAATGTCAGCCTTAGGTTGCATTCTCCATGTTCTACATAACCACAGTAGGTTCTAAGTATTATGTCTTACATCTTTAAACATGTGCTATACAAAACATTAAAGAATAGGTCTTGAAAGTATTATATGGTATTTATACAAGATGTCTTCCTCATAGAAAAAAATTTATAGTACGGTATATAATCACAATTACATGGAAATGAAGAGCATTTATGTAGATATACTCTGGTCTTACTATTAAGGTAAAAGCTTTTCAATGGAGGCAGAGATCCTTAAAACAGTGATGTGCACTGCTGATCAGTTGATTCATTCGACCATCCAAGAAGCACTTATTGAGGGCTTACCTGATGCATTAATCATATGAATAAGACATGAGTTAATAAGATATGATCCCTTTTTCAACTCACAGTATAGTGGGAGTGGCAAACAACTTTAAAAGAGTGAGAGAAAGCATAACAGATTCATGTTCAAAGCAATGTAGGATGACAGAGGAAGCAGGAGCCAACTAGGCCCACATGTCAGGAGGGACAGTGGTGCAGAGCCTTGCAAAAACAACAACAACAACAAAACCCAGTATTTAATTAACAGTAGACACTCATGAGGGACAGATAATGCAAGCAAATGAAGCAACACATGTAAATACATGGGGACATGAAAGAACAGTACATGTGGTTTAGGAGGCCTGGTACACAGAGCACGTACAGGCGAGTAACAGGGCAAGTAGCTGGGAAGAGAAGCAGAGTCAGATCATGCAAGCTGTGTTAAAGAAATCCAGATTGCTTCCCGAAGGCAACGGGAGTGACCTCATCAGATCTGTGGTTTAGAACTTGTGGAAGCATCAAGAATGATTTGGTTGGGCTAAGAGATTATTATAATTTGGAATATTATATATGCCACTTCCTTGATGGAAAAACAAGCAAAGGAGTTCTGAAGCTGACTTTAGTTAACAACTGTGGCAGATGGTGCTACTTGCCTATGTAGCATCTATTTTCCCTTTCATCACTACCTATAGAATTACAATATTCTTTGGGATGGCATGTGCTAAACTAAAAATGTTCATCCTTCAAAGACAGACTTGAAGCTAAAGCCATATGACCACAGTTCTGTCCAATAAGATGTAAGAGGAAGTCTAGTGGGAAGGGTAAAATCTGTTGTTTCCCTAATTCAAAAGGAAAACACACAGTGAACACGTGCTTTTCTGCTCAACCTCATCCCTTGCTTCTGCCTGAAACAGGAATATGATACCTAGAGATGGAGCAAGTATTTGTGAGCATCAGGATAAAGCCATACACAAAGGATGATAGCATGGAAGTAAAAAGGAATCTGGGCCCTTGATGGTTCCTTCAAGCTACTGTACCATCCTGAGCTGCCTAACTCTTGATTTCTTTCAACATGTAAAAAAAAAGTTCTATTTGGTAAGGCACTATAATCAGATTTCTATTATATATAGTTAAACATAATATTAACTGAGTCAGCAACAAAGGATAATTTATGGGTAAGAGATAAAATAATCTAAAAACAACAAAACAAAAACAAACAAAAAACAAAACAAAACAAATAAAAAACACTAAACAGTAACAAAGCAAAGAGAATCTTTCTCAAGACAAAGAATGAATCAGAAAGACCTTCTAAGCTTTTTATTGAGGCTTATATCTCCAAAAGCCTCAATCTTTATCAATCTCATATATTGACTTTTTAAAAGTTTAAACCCATGTCCTAATTCTTCCTGTTACCTCACCTTTTTTTTTCTTTAATTTCCTCGGATCAATGCAGGATTAAGAGTAAACCAGGCCTCGCAGTTATGGATGACCTCTGCCGCAACCTGAGAGCACAAGCAAACAAATATCCAGATTGTTTAGCAGGTCCCCACGGCATCCTAAGCAATCATTTTCCTCTTAAACTGCTAGCTAGAAAAATACCTATTAAAACAAGTATCATTAAAATATTTTGTGACAAATTACTTTTGGTAAAAAAAAAAAAAACACAAAAACCCATAGAACCATATTCGCTAGTTTGTTTTTCATAAAAGAACTGATTGAACATCAGCATTATCCTGGTTTTAAAGAAAAACATCTCATCAATACATAAATTATATTTTAAAGTGTGCCAGACCTACCAAGTGAGGCTTTGGAACTCAAATATAATGGATAGGTCACATCTTTTCGGTCAACATCTACAGTTCCCATTGGCATTTCTGGGATTCCAGCCATAAAATGGAGGCTAACGTGTGGTTCTCAGTCATCCAGTTTCCCTGCACATAACAGGAACTGTTCTGATTCTATGTGGGTTCATGCTGACACATTGTGCTGTTCCAGCAAAGTAATTCTAAGCATTCACATCTGAAGCCAAGCTACATTACCACTCTGGCTGCCAGATGTTCTTGTGAGGAACTGTCTCCTCTGCAGCCCCATGAACCTTGATTAAAGTAGATGAAGAGCATTATATTTACTTTATCATTCTAATATGGAACCGTGTTCTGGCCATTGATTACAACTAGCTTCTAGTTGGAAAAAATAAATGTCACTATATGGAAAGTTCTAAAAGCTCAATTGTGCAAACATGCAATACAATTTAGCTAATTGATTTTAACTAGTGATTGGTCAGCCTGACCTAAATGGACAAATACTTAGTGACATTACCTACATTTATTATGGTCCAAGAGTCAGTAATATTACTTCTGAGAAGTTGGTTTTCTCTTGGATTAGGATGATAAATAATAAAAGAATCATTTCTATATAATATTGCCAAATGGGAGACTGCATAGCACATTTTACCTCTACACAGCTGCATGCTGGTTTGATTGATCCCAGATGCTACCAAAAGACAAGGCAAAAAGCAAAACCACATAGCATGTTTAAACGTATTTTTTATTTATACCTGCATAATCAACTCAATGGTCAGAATACACATTTAAAAATAAGATTTACCATGAATACCATTAGTCAAGATCTATTAGAACTCAACATTTTGAATGATTAAATATGAAAAGCCTTATATTGAATCATGATGTGAGAGTTTTTGCAGATGGTATTAAAGGAGAGAATGGAGAGAGACAAAAAAGAATATATAACTATATGTGTGTGTATTTTTAATTTTATTTTTATTTTTTTTTAATTTACATGCAAATTAGTTAGCATATAGTGAAACAATGATTTCAGGAGTAGATTCCTTAATGCCCCTTACCCATTTAGCCCATCCCCCATCCAACAACCCCTCCAGTAACCCTCAGTTTGTTCTCCATATTTATGAGTCTCTTCTGTTTTGTCCCCTTCCCTCTTTTTATATTATTTTTGTTTCCCTTCCCTTATGTTCATCTGTTTTGTCTCTTAAAGTCCTTTTATGAGTGAAGTCATATGATTTTTATCTTTCTCTGATTAATTTCACTTAGCGTAATACCCTCCAGTTCCATCCATGTAGTTGCAAATGGCAAGATTTCATTCTTTTTGATTGCCGAGTAATAGTCCAGTGTGTGTATGTATGTATGTGTGTGTGTATATATGTATATATATATATATATATATATACACACACACACACACACACACACATCTTTTTTATCCATTCATCCATCGATGGAAATTTGGGCTCTTTCCATACTTTGCCTATTGCTGATAGTGCTGCTATAAACATGGGGGGTGCATTTGTCCCTTTGAAACAGCACACCTGTATCTCCTGGGTAAATGCCTAGTAGTGCAATTGCTGGGTTGTAGGGTAGTTCTATTTTTAGTTTTTTGAGGAACCTCCATACTGTTTTCCAGAGTGGCTATACCAGCTTGCATTCCCAATATATTTTTTTTAACACCAAAAGCTGTGCTATCTATCAAGCCTGGAAACTTCAGCAATTAGAAAGTTGTCGTTAGTATGGACTTAAAACTATATAATGAAATTGAGATGTTCTGTGGTAGACACAGGGTTTTTAGTGATATTTATTCTAGATCTGATGGGGAAGAAATATAAGTTTAGTGGGGGCAGAAACATCTTTTCACTCGATAATTTTATGGTGGGCAAAGCAAAAAGTTTCAATTCAAGTACCAGTTCCAACTTATTGCTAGTATTTATCTGGAACATTATATTAAGAAAACTTTGGAGATAGAGTTCAAGATCAAAAAGGAAGAATGCTATAATTGATTAGTAATATCTGCCATGGATAGGAATGGGTAGAACACAAAAAATATACCATCCTACCTATAGTATGAGTTCTTGAAATCAACTCTAATTTAAATATAAAACTACAGTTCTTTCTTATTTACTAAAGCCAAATAAATGAAGTTTTTATTTTTTTTTCTCAACACCCCTTTGTTTTTTAATATAACTTATTGACAAAATTGGTTTCCATACAACACCCAGTGCTCATCCCAACAACATAAATACTCTAGATTTTTTTAATGTTTATTTTTTATTTTTGAGAGAGAGAGGGGGGAGAGAGAGAGAGAGAGGCAGAGAGAGAGGGTGACATAGGATCTGAAGGGGGCTCTGTGCGGATAGCAGAGAGCTGGATGCAGGGCTTGAACTCACAAACTGTGAGATCCCAACCTGAGCCAAATTTGGATGCTCAACTGACTGAGCCACCCAGGTACCCCTAGATTTTTTTTTACTATCTACTTTACCACAGGTGCTGGAGCTTTTTTTCCCCCATACTATCACTTTCCAAACTATCTGATTTATTTATTACTCTGACAATTATCCATAGTATCTTCCCCCAATGTATTGCTCTACTTGAAGTAAGAAACAAACAGAATTTCATTTATCAATTAACTAGGACAGAAATATCTAAAATTTTTAAGAATAGAGAATGTATCCTATTAGTAGGAATAACACAAATTAGATAATCAGCCATTTTATCAAATGTAAACTTCACTATTCTAAGTATTAGGCAAAAGTAAAGCAGTTATTGTGGTGTATTTTTAAATGAGCATAATTTGGGGGCATTGGAGGGCTCAGCGAGTTAAGCATGCAATTCTTGATTTCCGCTCAGGTCAGGATCTCACAGTTTGTGAGATAGAGCCCTGTGTTGGGCTCTGCACTGTCAGTGCAGAGCCTGCTTGGGATTCAATGTCTCCCTCTGTCCCTCCCCTGCTTGCTCTCTCTCTCTCTCTCAAAATAAATAAATAAACATTTAAAAAATAAAAATAAAAATAAATAAAATGAACATAATTTGGTCTCTGTCTTCAAAAAATTATGATTTAATAGAAAAGATCAAATATTCCACAGGAATACAGGACAATTTAACATGATTACACAGGACAATTTAACAGGCACAAAAGTGATTACACAGGACAATTTAACATGCACAAAACAATGATGTACACAATTTGTGGCTATACCAGAAATTATTTAATTTGAGAAAAATCGCTTTTTAAATTAAGGACCTGGCAGAAATACTCCAAAATCCTTCAGTGAAATAAACTAAATCAATGAATCAGGAATGGGATTATCCTAAAGCTGGACATTTACGTCTCATTGGAGGAAACCCAGAGGACTCTGAAAGTACTTCTCATCAAAGAAAACATGAAAGGAGCCTGGAGTTCATATAAACCATTCATCCCTCCATTCTGCTGTAATGGTCCTTCCTGTTCTTCCAGGCATCTGGACCCAAGGTATGCTCATCAACCAACATTCAAAAGAAAATAGTCATCAGCAAGATCTTCTAGATGACTATTACAAGTGGGAATAATGGAAATGTCCACAGTGAGCCAAGACTATGAATTTCAAGGAATTCACCAACAATTTACTGATGTCTACTGCATGCAAGGCAGATTATAAAGGAGAAGGAATACAAAGTTGATATAATTCCAACTTCTGTCCTCAATTTCCAGAATCTCAGGTCTCAAAGGGGAGGAAACAACTTGCCAAAAAATGATTGAAATAAATGTGAGCCTTTTCCTTACCACTTTCCTTTTCTTCCTCTTCCCCAAAGTAGGCCAACTGCATAACATCATGGAAGGTAGAGGGGATCTCATGAGAACTTTTGGCAGTGTGCTCACAGACACTTGAGGAAGTGAGAAATGGAAAAGGAGGGACCCAAGCAGAAGACAGATCCATCTCTATCAGAGGCAGTGTGCCTGCTGACATCTCAGGAGGCAGGGCACATGGAGTGGATGCCTACAGGTGAAGAGGGCAGGAGTATTTGGTAAACTTATTACATTGAAAAAATAAATTATTAAGGACAACAAGAGCCAGGTTTCTCATAGACAAAGGTACTTCATACCTAGAAGGAAGGAAGTCTAGAAGGAACCCTGAAGTGCTGCCTGGAAATAAAATATCCATATGAGCTCACATTTATATATAGATAAATAGTATACATAGACTTCTATTTCATAGTTTTACGTACTAAGAGGGCTGAGAAGCAATGGTATCCCACTAGCAATGAACACACTGCAAGCCCAGATCTTAGAACCAGTACTTGCTGGAAATATAATGATTCCAGAATCCAAGCAGGAATATCTTTTTGGGACAGAAAGTGAAAAAGTTTCTCAAGAATAATGAGGACATGACAAAAAGTCATAAGAACCATCTTGAATAGGAGTCATGGTTGGAATATATTTGAATGACAACATGAAAAAAGACAATAACAGATCACAAACCAGTGTTTGAGAGTCTATTAAATTTAGAAGTAAATAGGTGCACCTAGGTGGCTCAGTTTGTTAAGCATCTTGATTTTGGCCCAGATCATGATCTCATGGTTTGTAGGATCAAAGCCCTGCATCAGGTTCTGTGCTGACAGCATGGAGTCTGCTTGGGATACTCTCTCTCCTTCTTTTTCTGCTCCTGTCCTGCTTGTGTGTACACTGTCTCTCTCAAAATAAATAAACATTTAAAAAAAATTTTAATTAAATGAGAAGAGAAATTTCTTCTTTATTGTGGAACGCCAACAAATAAATGTGGACAGTAGAGAAAAACAACATTTAGCAAGCATGATAATGGTTTGTGGTGTGGACAGTTGTCAATAGAGGCTTAAAGGTAATAGGAAAGGTTGCTGTGAAGAAAGGGCTAGAGAAATATGAATGTGACTTGTGGGTTAGACAATAGTGCTGTACCAATGACTTCTTTATTTGAAGGGTTTCATAGAGGTTATATAGGAAAGTGTCCATGTTTGGAGAAATAACACTGTCATATTTAGGGGTAATGTCTCCAACTTGCTTTCAAGTACTTCAGAAAAAGACTAATGGTAATGGTGGTATTCTTTGAAAAGGGGGCAATGAAAAAAAATATATTAAATGTTAACAGCTGGGGAATCTTATGAAGGGACACCTAAGAGGTCTTTCTGCTGTACTTTCAACTTTTCTGTAAGTTTGAAATTATTTCAAAATAAATTATTGAACTTATATTTAAAAAGTTAGTGTGATATGGGGCACCTGGGTAGCTCCACTGACTCTTGGTTTTGGCTCAGGTCATGATCTTGTGGTTCATGAGTTTGAGTCACACGGACTCTTTGCTGACAGTGCAGAGCCTGCTTGGGATTCTCTCTCTCCCTCCTTCTCTCTCTGCTCCTCCCCCGCCTCAAAATAAATAAGTAAACTTGAAAAAAATGTTAGTGTGATAAAAACCATTGCAGAGAGGTATAGCAGGAACAAACAGCAGCCCACAAATCTGGGTAATGTAATTTTCTCCACCTTTCTCTTACTTACCTGAATTTCTATTTCAAGCTCTAGAGTGGCAAGAGTCACAGAAGCTTAATATATTTCAATTCAGTGACTCTTCCCACACTGTTTTCCAGGGGGTTGCACCTTAGGTACTGGGACACTAATAAAATCCAAGATATTGGAGAGAAAATTGAGAACATATAGCCTTTAATTTCACCAGCCTTGCAGGTATCTACCAAAACATTATGTCTGTATCCTGTTCCATGTAAGCATGTCATACAGATCCCTCAGGAAACATTCCTCATTCTCCTTCCACACAGCTCCTTCAGGTTTCCCACTTTCTTCACCCTAGAAACAATTTGGCATTACATAAATTTCCCTCACTTCCCCTCTCCCTTCTGGAAAAGCCTATATACAACTCAGGGTAAAGTTTTGGGGATTCCTAAACTGACTGACTGAAATTAACTAAATTACCACCTTAAGGAATGGAAACATAAATTATATATTTAACTGAAACATAAAAATTAAAAAACCTAATTTTCCTGCACACTTGAGTTTCTGAAAGCAGAAAATGTACGGATGGCAGAGGAGACAGTTCCTGCCTAGTTTTTGAATGTCAAAATCCTAGGTCCTTGAGAGAACACCAAGGAAGGACTCATGGCTTATATTAAACCATTTTGGGGGAGCCTGGGTGGCTCAGTCGGTTAAGTGTCCATCTTCGGCTCAGGTCATGATCTCATGGTTTGTGAGTTCAAGCTCCACATCAGGCTCTGTGCTGACAGCTCAGAGCCTGAAGCCTACTTCAATTCTGTGTCTCCCTCTCTCTCTGCCCCTCCTCTGCGCTCTCTCTCTCTCTCTCTCTTTCTCTCAAAAATAAATAAATATTAAAAAAATACAAAAAAAAACACTTCAAGGAAAGCATCATGAGTAATGGTGATAGTTATTCTCCTCAGCCTCATTCTCCAAGAGAAGAAAAGGATTATCTGGGCTGAGGAAAAGGAAAAGTGTCAGAAAAAAGAAATGGTAGGAAATTGGTAGGATATAGAGAGAAGTCCTGTACCCTGTTTGCTGAGCTAATGCAGACAGGTAGCAATATCCCAGATATGCTTGTGGGTTCTAAATCCGGTAGAATGTAATGTCCCATTCTTCCAGCAAAATCTTGAGGTGGCAAAATGCAAAAAAGTAGTGGCTGCCTGGTATTTCTAGGGCGAAGGTTATCAACCTTGGTCAAACACTGAAATTGCCTGGGAACTGTACTAATAACTCAGGTTCTAAGCCAGGGCAGGGTTATCAAATCCCAGGGCAAGAATTGGAATCACCTCCAAGGTGTTAAAAATATATATATATGCTCCAGATATTGGCAGCACTGAAGCTTCTCATGCGATCCTTACATTTCAGCCAGGGCCAAGAATGGCGGGTCTATACAGATGGAGCCCCGGGAAATCCCCCCAACATGCCTGTTGGCTACCTGAGAAACAAAAAGTGCACCCAACGTGGGCCCAATTTGTACAGCAGTAGTGGAGTGATCCCCTGACTCCAAAAAAAACAAATGTCTGTATGAAAGCCCGTGTCAATGACTGATCAAGAACAAGATGGAGGGTAGACAGCTCAGAAGATGCCTCCGTGGCCAGATGACATCAAAGACAGAAAGCCCTTTCTTTCTTTCATACACACCCCTCTCCCTACAATACAGTCACAACACAAGGAGAAAGTAAGGAAGGCAGTGGGCCTTGCTGTTTGGCTCAGATTTGTTTTTACCACCTTCGTAGAACATGAACACAAAATGGAAAATTATATTTAAATACATAAAAATGTAAAAACCAAGTTTGTAGACTGATTTTTTTTTTCTTTTAAGGTGGTTAGGCAAGGTCATTTCTCATGGTGGAGGGGATCTGAAAAAGCATGAGAAGAGGGGTTAAAGTTTGGAATGCCAGCTGAGGTAATGAGCCTGGGAACTGACCAGAGATTATGAAAAGGATTATCGACCTGTGTTGCAGGGCCAACTGAGACTGGAAACTATAAGTTTGTAGTGGCATCAATTTACATAGTTGAGTGACTTTTCTCCACTGGTGCTGCCAGAGCCACATCACAGAAGCAGATGGGATTGCTCACATTGACCTAAAGTTGGGGGGGTTGTGAATAGGTATGGCTCCAGGGCAAATCAATGAAAGAAACTGAAAATCTCAAATGCTAGTTGAGAAGTTTAACTATTAACTCTCATTGAAAGACTAGCAGCCAAGTAGGTTTGAAGGTGGTGGAAAAGTGGTAGCAGAAGGATGTAAGCCAATGTGTTACTAAAATGGGAAATATACTCAAACCCCGTATTGCTATGGGGCAAGTATGGAAGTAGAGGATGGAGACAGGAAGAGAGAACACCAAAAAACCACAGTGTGAGAACCTCATCAATCATCTGGAGAACAAATTATTCTACCAAACTAAAGACAAAAATACTAATTTAAGGGCAAATAATGAATGAGGTTTCTGTGAAAAAGATAATCCTTTCTGAGAAAATAGAAGAGCAGCTATTGCCATACATAAGTCATTTTTGGCCAACTTTTTAAGGGGACCGGAAGACTAATGATTCCTGTGATGTGAAAAGGAAAAATTTTTAAATCAACTAAAAGAGATTTTTTTTAAGTCATAACCTAAGAATTCCAACACTAATCGAATTACTTAACATGTTCTACTTGGTAACAGTTAAAATATTGTCAGGACTGTTATCTGCTGTATTATTTTAGATGTGTCACAATGATAAATAATTTTAGTGTGAGAACCAAAGGGGCAATTGCTTGCGTATTTATCAGCAAGCTCCATTTTAAACATCCTTTTCTTACCATGAAAAATCCACAGAATTGGCATTAAACCAACAGTTATATGTGTTGAGTCTGAGAACACAGCATACGTTTGCCAAAATAGTTACATGATAATGTTAAATTCAATGGGGCATTTATCATACGAGCTTTAAAAAAGAAGAAATGGCACAATGGTTTCCCCTAGTTTGCCCTGAGAAAATTCCTTTAAAAGGATCTGCTCATCAGATTCTGTAATTTATTTCAAATTGGAATTGCAGAAATGAGTAAGTAACCCACTGAAATGCCTGGAAGCACTAAATGAAATTCCAGGGAGTGATTGAAAGTGTTGATCCAGATGGTGGTCAGACAATGTTTGGGAACTCTGCTGTCAGCCTAATTGTGAGTGATGACTGAACTCGGAGAGTTTGCACATTTGAATCAGATAAGCATCCATAATGTTGGATCCTTTCAAAATTTGTTTCAATGTGCCTTCATCATTATTCATCTCTTTTTTCACTTGTTTTAATTTCTGATTATTTCCATTGCTAAGAAGATATTCAAAGAATATATATGCAATGGTTTTTTAAGCTACTTTTAAATCTGTGATTTATTCCATCAGCAAGCTCTTAAAACTGAGTGTTGGACATATCACATACAAAAAATGCAGCCCCCAATTTTGTGTGTTTGTCTTTCCTGTCCCCCTTCTCTACCACTTTCTTTTCTCTCTCCTCTCTCTCTCTCTTGTTCTCTTTTTTTCTGAATACTCAATATCAAGACAGCACAAGGCCCTCTAAGATCATATAGTTTAGTGGGAAGGAAAAAACAAACACCTGTAAATATAATTATTCCAAAATTGTAATAAGAGCTACAAAATCTTTCTTGGTACCAAATAATGACAGTGGGAGGATGGGAAAGATAAGGAGGCATGAATTTGCTTCAGAAATGGTGGTCACCAGGGGCACCTGGGTAGCTCAGTCCATTGAGTGTCTGACTTTGGCTCAGGTCATGACCTCATGGTTGGTGAGTTCAAGCCCCACATCAGGGTCTCTGCTGTCAGCACAGAGCCTGCTTCGGATTCTCTGTCCCCCTCTCTCTCTACTGTTCCCCTACTCATGCTCTCTGTCTCTCAAAAATAAATAAATGTTTAAAAACAAAAAGAAAGAAAAGGTTTTTGGAGAAGGTGACTTTGACAAGGCTGATTTCCAGAATAACAGTGTAAGCAAAGGAACCAACACTTGTGTGAGGCCCTAAGGAGAAAAGAACCCAGGGTGTTCCCAAAAGTGAGAGATTAGTGTACTAGAGTCCAGTGAGAGGAGAGAGACCAGAGATAAACCTGCAAAAGGGGGCTGCAGGAATGAAAAATTTGAATTGTATCCTAAGTGCAGTGAGTAGTCACTGAAGGGTGAGAAGTGGGGAAAAACACAATCAGATCTGATTTGCAGTTCAAAAAAAAAAATCATCAGCTTGAGGTAGAGAGTGGATGGAAGAAAGAAGACTAGAAGCAGAGAGAACAATTAAGAATCAATTATACTCCAGGTAAGTGATACAAATGGCCTGAATGAGGCAGGTGACAATGGACACTTCCTGCTCCATTTCAACCTTGAGTATATCTCATTGTGTTTTTATATTAGCAAAACAGCCTTATATTTTGTCCCTCTTTTTTGCTCACAATTCTTTATCCATATAAAAAGACCTAAAGTAGGTAATATAATTATACATTGTTTTCATTTGTTTCCAAGTGGACTTTTTTCTGCCTGTCCTGAAAATGCCATCTTTATAGGCAGTATATATGAGAGATTGAAAAGAATGGTAAAAAGATAGGCACCATTTATCTTCAATGAACTAAAAGAGTCAAGTTATTTTGTATAGTGAGAGAATCATGATTTTAGTTCATGAGAAAATGTAGTGTATTTACACCCTTTCTTGTCTTGTGAACTAAATATCATTTTATACGAATAAGCAACATGGCTCCAAGTCCACAATATTATAAACTTGATCAAAATTTAAAAGTTAAACTAAGACTCGAAGTTGTTTCCCAAACTTTACTAAGCACTATTCCTCCACTATATCAGTGAAAATATCAATGCTGATATGCCCAAGTAGTTTTGAGCATTATGATAAAGTTTACTCTATCTCCCAATCAATTTGTTAAAGGAAGAAAATGAGCATACTTAGACATTTATAATTCTTTGTTGAATGGATGATTCTTTGGTAACATTAACCATAAATGAAATTAATGCATGCAATATGACACAAACTAAAATTTTTCATTTCAAAGAAAAATCCCTTATTAATTTATTTGTTGGTTATGAAGGGCTTAGTCACATAGCTAGAATATTTCCTCATTGTAAATGAGTAAAACAGATTCTTTATCCTAAATCATCTCTGCAGACAGGCCCAAATCATTCAATAATTCTCTCATACCCACAGTTGGCATTTGCTGTCTACCCTGATTCTGATCATTGCTAAAACCTTCCTGGAGAGTTAGTAATTTACCATATGAATGAGTGGGAATGTGAATAAGAAAGAAAAATATAGGTGAAGTGACAATAACTAGCTAATTTTTTATAAGGAGAAGAAACTATTATTTTTTCTAAGATGAAACAAAAGTAATTGTCTTTGGTTTTATTGAGTAGCAGGGGAAAGGGGCTGAAATCAATTTGGGCTAAAGGCCAATCAATAACACTCCAGCACTAAACACATGGCTCAAATCCATTTTATTAATCACCTCAGGGAGTAAATCCCTAATTCCAAATTAGGTCTCCAAATCCCTTTCAATTCTTTGGTTTCTCCTAGCTGATCTGGGTAGCTATTCACCTCGGACTCCTACTTCCATTTTTGTTTTCTTTTTCTTTTCATGTGGCCATTCTTGTGATGAATATTTGAACATCAGCGCACTGCTTACATAACCTTAAGTGCCAAGCTTCTCTGAGGCTGTTGAGTCAGCCAAGCAGAACATGGAAGGGGAGAAGGAAGTGCTACCATGGTGATTTACCGAGAGGACTCACCCCTACATCAATGTTGCATAAATTAAATTCCATTCATCATCCTGGTGGTCTTTGTCAAAGCTATCTCTCCCTTTTGTAAACAGCAGCCGGGTCGTGTAGTACTAGAATACTAGGGAAAGCAGAAGAGGAGGGGCAACATATGTATTTCCACAGGCACACAGAAAATCCTTCCCAGCGGCATTATTGAAGAAATGATAATTGCGCCAGAGACTTGCTCCAGAGTATGAGGAAATGTTTCACAGGAGAGTGAATGAGAGATGTGATGAACATACATGGCATTATTAAGCCATATAACATACATGGCTCCTGAAGTCAACATACTCATTACAGCCTTTCCTCAGATATAACCATATGACAATTTTACCCTCATCACTGTTCTCTTACCCAGCACTTCATCTGTCTTACTTAGTTCTCCCAATCTGTTCTGTCCAAGTTCTGGATCCTGTGGCTCCCTAACACATGGTCAATTACAATAATGCACTCCTACCATTACGTCACTAGGCAGCTACCCATAAAAGGAGTCAGGTGACTAATTGTTGGCAACAAAATATTAGAATGTCCTTGCTCTGTGCCAACCAGGAGATACCTCTGTGCCATTGATTTCCTTGGGTTTAGTATGGATTTATTTGTGTATCTTCAAACTGCGTCACTGGAAGCTGTGGGCTCTGGATCTGTAAGAGATTAGCGTTCCAGCCAGAGAGACAATCAATAATACGAGAAACTTCTGTTGCCATAGTTTAGAGGGACAATATCTTATTGTTTATTCAACATTATTTATGTTTCTCAGTTATTGAATTTGTGTTATGAATAGAGAAAGAGATTGAAACTGGTAAAAATAGCTCTAGATTAAATACCTAATTAGTGTACCCCAACTTCTAAAATGTTCTCTTTTCCTCACTAATTGGGCTTCATTAAATCATGATCTTGGATTAAACTTAATTAATTACAGGTTTTAGTAATTAATTTTCTTATTTTTACCACTCAAAATAAATGGAAAACAAGGGCTAAATCAAAGGGAAAATTCCCTTTCAAGTACCAATGTTTTACAATGAAACTAAGATATTTTAAATAATAGAAGAAATATTTAAGTCCCAGTGTTGAGTAACCATAATTCAGCACCAGGGCTAAGAAGTATTCTCTCGGTGCAAACAAAAAAATGGCATTGCCAGAGGAACTCTTGTATGTGGGCACCTACTATATGCTACTTTTTGAGCATAAAATACTACCATCAAGAATTTGATAACTCTACACTTCTGAGGATACAAAGAACAAACAAACACCTCAAAACCAACATGCCTAATACAAAACTTAAGATCTTCTCTTCAAACCAATTCCTTCTCCTATATGCTTCATCTCAGGGGTTGTACCATTATCTATCCAGACCCATCTATAAACACAAAGAGCCATCTTTGACATCTCCCTTGCCCTCAGCCCACACATCCAATCCAACAGCGGCCTTGTTGATTTTGTCTCCTAAATACGTTTGCAATGGTTTCACCTCAGGCTATGCTACATACATCTCTCCCATAAATAAATAGTTCACAATGGTCTCCTGTTTTTCCAGAATCCCTTTCCCTTTCCAGCCTACGATCTAGTCACCACAATATAGTCAGTATTTCAAAATACAAATCTCACACCATCCTTAAACCCTTTACTCACTAGCATCTGGGTCTCTAGGGTGAGAGGACAGACATAACTGCTCAGGTGAAAGAATCCATAAGCAATAGCAATGTCAACCAAGAATTCACCTTCAGCGAATCTTCACACACATTCTCCCCATGATCCAGCCGTGCCAAGTTTTTAACCTTTTCCAAAATATACTACGGTATTTGTAATTCTTTGGTTTTAAATGAACTTTACCTGAGAAACTCATACTTTTTCTTTAGAACTCTGTTCATCCCTTCCTGACTCTTTTGGCCTTTTCTGGCTGTACCAAGGCTGGGTTATTTAATCCTTATCGCTAGCACTTTTAGGTTCTTAGGTTAAGACTTTTGCATTCATGCTATTATTAGCCTCATTTTTTTCCCCCACAAAATATTGTTTAAATATATGGCTGAAGTCACCACTGGACTGTTAGCTGTTGATGGCTAAGTATTATTTATTCATTTCCTCAATTTTTCAACAGGTATTTTTGATGCCTACTACTACATGCCAATACATGAACTCTAGCACATGAAAGGCATACAGTTGACACTCAATGTGTTTGTCCTGAGGCATAGGAAAACATTTTTTTGGTGTTGATGTTCTTTGTCTTCTTTAGGAAAAAAAAGAAGGGGCCAAGAGTGGTTTTTTTTTTATCATCATTAGACTTTTTTTCTTGTTGTTTGTTTTATGTTATACAGCACCATTCCCAACACATATGAGGTGTCATATAAATGTTTTCTGACTAAATGAATGAATCCCTGGAAAACCTTTCCCATATTTCTGCTAAGTAAATTCTGATTCATGTTTCCTGCTTGCAAGAAGCATTTCTCAGCTTCCCAAGACAATTCTGTCAGCCCCTGCTTTATGCTCCGAGAGCAAATGTCAATACTCTTAGGAGAGTACTTGACTGCATTTTTAAAATCTTTTTTGAGCATCTGTTTCTTTCTTCCTTTTTTTTTTTTTTTACCAAGGTGTGAGTTCTTGGCATTTTGTGTCTTATTGACCCAGCCTAACGAATAAATGAATGCATGAAGAGCTACAATGAAATACAACATCCGAAAGTGTACAAGAAAGGGCCATTAATTTTGAATTAAAGGATGGAAGGTTAGGTTTCCGGGGAAAATGGTACTGGAGTTGAAAGAGGAATAAGATGAATAAAATAAAATTCCAGGGTCCTATGAGAGATAGGGATAAGAAAAGGCAGTACAAATGAAGGCCAGCATAACAAAGCAAGGCATAACTGTGCATGTGCAAGAAGTGCCTGGAGTGGCTGGAACACAGGAAAGTGGAGGATTTGCAAATGGTACAGGGATAGTGCAAGAAAGGAGCTTGAACGTAGGTTATGAAAGGCTAACGTGGTGCAAGGATGTGCCACGAACAGGATTTGAATGTCATTTGGAAATACAGGCTGCTGCAGGACATCAGAATATGATAAGGGCAGAGAGTGGTCACTGGATTTGGTGAATAGAAAATGGGAGCTTTTAGAAGACTGTTTTCATTGGATAATGGAGGAGAGAATCAAGAATGTATGTATTTTGCACCAAGTGGAAACAAAACAAGTGCAAAAACAAATAGAGCATTCTGAGAATTTTCATAACAAAAGAGAATAAGGGGCAAGAATTCAAAGTTGAGAGAAGACTGAACATGTGTGTTGGTCTAGAAAAAGAAGTTAATTAATGGAGGCAATATCAAAAACCAGATGAAAAAAAATAGTACAGTTGAAAGTAAAACTTTGAAAGGAGGAAGGATCTTTCTCCTTAGGGATCAAGTTTGTAAAAAGCGAGCGTGATATGCTTCTTTAAGGAATCTTTGTTAGAATGCATGTGGTAAGGGTAAATTTTAGCATCTAAAAGTATTTAATTGTATTTTATTTATCACTTAAGTGGATAAAGACTATAGTATTTTAGAAGGGAAAAGAGCTAAGAGGTACTGGCTGATAGATGATCTCTAAGTGTTCACATAATTCTAAACTTCTTTGTCTATAGGTGTCTTCTAAATTATTTCTCTTGACCATTTTCAGTGTCAGGGGAGATGGGATGGCTGTTCTTTCTCATATGCTCTCATGGACGATGCTACTGGATGTCCTGGCTGTCACATCTCTAGGAATTTCTTCCATAGACAGAAAAATATCACAGTTAAATAACAGTAAACTAGTATTGATTTCTTGCTACTGTGTATTTTTCATTCTCCAAAATTCAATGGCCAGGCATACTATGTTGGAAAACTGTTAAATGAACTTGCCATACTTTAATTAAAACTTGATTTCAAGTCAATGGGCATTTCTTACTCCTTTAAGGAATCAGCAGACTGATAGCTCCCCCCCACAGATCACTTTGGTCCTCTTCAAATATTGTGACATACAAAAACAAAAAATAAAACCCTCATAAAATGTATTTGCAAAGCATTAAGCTAATTGAATTTCTCTTAATGCAGTAACAGAATTAAATTTTAAAAAAATCTTAGAAAAATTAATCAGGTACTTTACATTGTCTGCTGAATAACCACTGGCTATACTAATATCTTAAAAGACAATTTCAGTAACTCTTTATAAATGCATGATGACCATTGAGTAATTTTTCTTTCCTTTTACTTTCCAAAATAAATTTATCACTGTTATGGTCTATAATAAAAATTGTCTAAAATAATATGCAGTGAGTTTTAACAACATACCAAGCCTAATTTGAATTATCTTTGGCTGTAGCTTTTCTTCATCTTAAATCATCCAAACTCTAATCATAATTCCTTTCTTGTTTATGGCAGTAGATACACAGTGTGTTAATGATCCATCCCATATGCTAGTTAAGGTGAGTTCAATTGTTCTTTGCCAGGAGTCTTTTTTTTTTAATTTTTTAAAGTTTATTTATTATTTTTGAGAGAGACAGACAAACAGACATATAGACACAGCACAAGCCGTGGGAGAGGAAGCAGAGAGAGAGGGAGACACAGAATCCAAAGCAGGCTTCGAGTTCTGAGCTGTCAGCACAGAGTCCAACACAGGGCTCAAACTCACAAACCGTGAGATCATGACCTGAGCTGAAGCTGGATGCTTAACTGACTGAACCACCCAGGCACCCCAGTCTTTTTTTTTTAACCTACATCATGCAAGAAAAATTAGGTTGACCTAATGTTTTTTGGAGCATAGGATCTTCACAGCCATATTTGCAACGTCTCCTTTTAAATGCTAGTGTTCTCCCCTCCTACTCTACTTTCTAATGTTTTAAGGGAGATGAATTGGGAAAAAAAAGGGGAGAAAAACCACCTAATGCTGCATAGGGTGCTGAGCTTGCTAGATTTTAATACCACGATGCCAGGCTTATCTCCTTTCTTGATTGATTAGAGCTTGATGGCATAGCTGCAGCAATGTTAAAGGATTGCTGCTGTATCTCTTCCACATCATTTCAAAAAGTTTCCAATGATAATCTACTTGCCCTCCCACCCCACCAGTTTCTGTTGTTATTTGCAGGAGATAGGGCTTGGTTCTCAAGACATTCTGGTAGCCCAACAATTCTCTTAGTGAACAATGGGATAAGAGGGAAAGGGCTGATAGCTAAATAAAAGCATCATCCATATTATTCTCATGGGCAGTAAGTTTCCAACTACCACTTAAATACATTCTTTAGGTAAAATAAAAGACTTTTCATGGGGTGCCTGGGTGGCTCAGTCAGTTAAGTGTCTCCCACTTAATTTCAGCTCAGGTCATGATCTTACAGTTCACGAGATCAAGCCCCGTGTTGGGCTCTGCACTGACAGCACAGAGACTGATTGGGATTCTCTCTCCCTCTCTCTCTCTGCCCTGCCCCCACTTTGTGTGTGCATATATGCATTCTCTCTCTCTCTCTCTCTCTCTCTCTCTCTCTCTCTCTCAAAATAAATAAACATTTTTTTAAAAAGACCTTTCTTTTTGTAAATTATGAAATCCAACTGCTAGCATAAAAGTATTTTTAAATTTAAACTGATTTATAGCACATTTGAAAGGTAATACATACTAAGTCTCCAATAGAGTGGAAAAATATTTGAAGTAGTTCAAGAATTACTTCACTATATGATATAACGAGGACTCCATTTCAGAAAATAAATCTTGTGAGCCACCAGGTACCATCTCTAGTGGTTGTCTCAGTACACACAGGTACAATAAGGAACAAACTTTTTCTGCCAGGTAACAGGTTTTTTTCTTATTTTTGCAGAAGTAAAGGTGTTGTGGTAGTAAACATAGGAATGTTTATCTATATGAGATACAGTATAAAATGCAACACGGATACAAAATATCTGATCTGAGAAACAGATAGGAATAAGAATGTCTTCTATTATGAGTTAGGACCTTAACCTATTTACATTCACCACATGAATCATTCAATGACATCAGAAACAAGTCAGTGCTATTCACACTCATTTCCATATACAGGTTACAGACTTCTACCTTCATGGAAGATTTTACTCAAGTATCTTAGTGGTTTTGCTTTTTTGACAAAGAGAATAAAGTAGGGTACATGTGTTTGCTCTTCTTTTGTAATTATGTTACTTTGAGAGAGTTTTTTTTCTTTTTTAAATTCAATTATATGTGTAGTTTCAAAATGAAGAGTGATGACATTTTTTCCCCTCAAAGAATTACCCCCAAGTAATGAGGAGAATGAGAAACATAAAACCAATTCCATCTTCAGTGCAAAGGAGACATGAATAATAAAACTATTTATATAAAGATGGCTTAGCAAGGAAGAGTCAAACCTAAGTGACTATAAAAGGTGGAAACTAATGAAAAGTCAAATGATTGTCCCTGCAGAACCTCAGAACAACAATGCAAGCGACAATTCAGAAGGTCTCAAAAATTAGATAGCATAGGAAGAAAAAGCAAATAGCATAACACAGGGTGATTTTTCAAAAATCCTTATAAGAAGCAGTTAGATCCGCAGGCAAAAATGTAAAATTTCTAGAAGAAAAGCAAGAGACCAAAGGTTTGCTCTATGGACAACCCAATGATTAGGGCATCTACACTCGAGGCATAGAGAAGGGACTGTGGGAAAGCCATTCCGGAAACAGGTGATTAGGTCTTCATACTGAACCACTGGATCACTCCCCCAACCCTTCCCACTATCTCCAGAATGGCTGCAGCTAGGCTGATGTCTCCAGGCAGGTGACTGCAAGAAGCTCTTCTAGAGAAAATAAAGAGATAAAGACCTACAGCTACTAACATTTGGGATCCTCTAATGACAAAGCTAACTAGCCCTCTGACTACCCTCAGAATGAAGGCTACCAGTGCACAAGCCTACTCCTACCCAAAGACCCTCCAAGTAGCTTTTCAGCTCCTCATGAAAATCCATGAACAGCCTGGGATGACTGAATATTTGAGGGGCAAATTTAACATAAAATATAGTTCGGAAAATGAACAAACAGGAAATAAAATAGCAGGAAGAAATGGATAATGAAGGTAACAGGTAGTGCAGGTAATAATCATAACATGTCAGAGGAATCAAAGAAGCTACTGTATCAATGAGATAGGAGATGGACATGATTTTAAAGAGGAACATTTTGAAAAAGAGCTCTTAAAGTTCTAAAGTAGGATTTTTGCAATATAAAAATCAAAGATTTAGGTAATAATCTTGTGGAAATATTGTAAAGTAAAACAAAAAACCAATTAGATAGGTAATAGAAGAGAGAATATAATGAAGAAGATTACTCTAAGAGATATTTCATACAACTAATAGATTCACTCAGAAGGAGACCAGATAAAATGTTGCTGGTGAGAAATTATCAAAAAATAATACAAGAAAATTTTCTATAACCAAAGTACATGAATCTCTAGAATGAAAGTGTCACTACCAAGTGCCCAGTATAATAAATGGAAAAAGATTAACAACACAACAAACTATTTTGTTTACTTCTTCAATTAATATATAATATCTAAATTTTGGCATTTAACTTTTATTTTCTATTTTTGTTGCCATTTTATGTGTTTTCATGATATTTCTTGAACTTTTTAATGAAAAATTGAAGAAAGTATGGCAGGATGTTTGCTGCTATGTTAACCAAAAAGAAAAAAAAAAGTTTATTGTTGAGAATCTATAGCACACAATTTACTACTTAATTGCACATTCTTGTTTTCGTTCACGACTATTAAATTTGTTTCTCAAAAGAGAAGGGCTAGCACAACATACACTGTCAAATAATTTTTAAAAAAATTTTTAATGGTTATTATTTTTTTTTGAGGGGCACAGACACTGCTTATTGAGCGGCAGGTGCAGGAGAGGTAGCTGGCTCCAGTGCAGAAGCAGAGGCAGCAGGTCATACCAAGGTGCTGTAGGGCATCTGGCAGCCAGGGCCATGCCCCTTATCCTAGGGGACAGCACAAGCTCACTACGACAAGAGTAGCAAAGAGCTGGCCAGGGGAAGAGGCAGCCACAGCCTCCCATGATCCTGGGCAAGAAGCGGCAGGTGAACTTGGCACGGAGGGGTGGCGGGGCCTGGGATGGGAGGACTGGGGTCTGGGTGTTCTGAGGGGAGGACAAAAGGGGATCACGTCTGCGGGGTGGAGTAGAGACTGTGGTGGTGGCCACCTGGTCCCAGCACCTGGGAGAAGAGCAGAGGAGTGGTCCGTGTCTGGCTGCCCCGGCACCAGGCTGGCTCCCCCGCAATGGCGCCGTACCAGCTGCCGGAGCCTAGGCTGCCTGACATGCTGGTGCTCTCGCTCCGGCCACGCTCCCAGGAGCAGCCCTCATCCTCACAGTGCCCTGCCCGGTCGAAGAAGTCGGAACGGGAGCCAAAGACCAGGTCCTGCGGGGGCCGGTGCACCCGGAAGAAGCCCACCAGCAGGGTGGTGGGAAGCAACTCCCACACACAGAGGATGAGGCCAAACACCAGGTAGCCTTTGTTCCCCAGGTCGTTCACCAGGTCCGCCTGGTCAGAGACTTTGTACCAGTCGTAATCAAAGGCATCCAGCCGGCGCCAGGGGTCAAGGCCAGGGCTGCCAGGTTGTAGCAGGCCCGGCTGGCATAGAGCAGGACCACGGCGCCACCCATTGCAGCCGCCTGGCACACACGGGTCCCCTTGGCCTCCAGGTAGATGCTGGTGGAGGGCGCCCCGCCGGGCGACAAGGCAGAGGCAGGCAGCAAGAGACAGCGCGCAGACGACAAAGAGGCAGTGGCTCACCAGGACTCGCACCAGCAGGAGGGCCCAGGGCTGTGCCCGGCGCCGGCGGGACAGCACAGCACAGCACAGCATACAGCACATTCACCAGCAGAAAGAGCAGCGAGGCCCCCGCGAAGGCCCCCCGGACGGCCAGCAAGCCTCGGCTCATCTCCGGCCGGCGCTTGGCCTTGGCCTTGAGCACAACCTGGGCGAAGTAGAGGTTCATAAGTGTCAGCGTAAAGAACTGTAGGCAGACAGGGCAGCAGTAGCGAAGCCAAAAGGGCAGGGGTCCCAGGCGGTTGGCTTGGGGGGGTATCTCGGAAGTAGAAGGAGAAGAGGGTAGTGCGCAAGGCAGCCCAGAGCAAACAGAGTGCCAGGAACACCGTCTGATAGCTGAGACGCTTGTGCCCATATAGAAGCACGAGCCAGAGTTGGGCAGAGACAGAAAAGAAGAGTAGGGTGTACAGGGTGGTGTAGGCCGCAGTCAGCCCCAGGGTCACAGCGGGAGGCAGCGCAGGCACCAGCCGGGCAGCAGGCACCAGCCGGGCAGCAGGCACCAGCCGGGCAGCAGGCACCAGGCCAGACAGGTTACTCTCCATGTCCGGAAGGGAGGCCTGAATCCCAGAGAACAAGAGGGAGGGGCTGGCAGGGGGCCAGGGAAATAAATATGGAGGGGTGGGAGTTGCAGGGTGCAGCGACAGAGACGGGGAGCTCAGGAGGAAAGAAGCTGCGACTGGCCAGGCCCTTCCTCCTCAACAGAGGGACCCTGCCCTTGCAGCGGGGCACAGGCAGCCTGGGGCCTGGGCCCCTCACTCTGGGGCTTGAAAGGACAGTCCCTCTCAAGGGCAGAGGCGGGAGGCGGGCAGGGTCTCCTCCCTGGGCCAGCCCCAGAGCGGGGTGAGGGGGTGCAGAGGTTGAAGGACAGGGGTCCCTGGCCTTGGTCGTTAGAATCGTCTCGGTAGGAGGGGAGAGCCGAGAGATACCCTTCGGCTGAGGGCAGCGGCCGTTGAGGGTGGGGCGCTCAACCCCCAGCTCTCCCCCTCCCCAAACTGGGGGTCTCTCTCCCCTCCAATAATACGGATTGGGGACGGCCTCTGCCTTCTGTCCTCGGAATTCTGACGCTGCCCCCACCCCACCCCCCTCTGCATCCACTCTCCAGCCTCGGGGGGGGCTGGAGGAGACCGACGCCGGGTCCTCGGGACGCCGCCGGGGAAGCCGGCTCTGGTTGCTGGGACCCAGGGCCCCGGCTCCCCAGCTCCCCCGCTCCCGCTGCTCCGCCCCCTCCTGCGCCTGCAAATAAAATAATGTTTATTTATTTTTAAGAGAGAGACAGAGTGCAAGCAGCGAGGGACAGAGAGAGAGAGGGAGACACAGAATCCCGAAGAAGGCTCCAGGCTCTGAGCTGTCAGCACAGAGCCGGATGCAGGGATTGAACCCACGAACTGTGAGATCATGACCTGAGCCAAAGTCAGATGCCCAACCAACTGAGCCACCCAGGGACCCCTCACTGTCAAGTAATTTTTAACAAGAGCATCAAACTAACACAATGGGAAAATGAAAGTTGA
Organism: Prionailurus viverrinus; assembly: GCF_022837055.1. NCBI lineage: Eukaryota > Metazoa > Chordata > Mammalia > Carnivora > Felidae > Prionailurus > Prionailurus viverrinus. The sequence continues at coordinate 50,071,615 of NC_062567.1, read as the reverse complement.
CATGCAAAAATTATTTCAAGATGGGCTCATAGAGCCAAAGGTAGAATCTAAAATTAAAACACTCTGGAAGAGGAATGCCTGGGTGGCTCAGTCAGTTGGGCCACAGACTCTTGATTTTGGCTCAGGTCATGAACTCACAGTCTGTAGGTTCAAGCTCCATGTAGCACTCCATGCTGGCCATGCAGAGACTGCTTGGGATTCTCTTTCTCCCTCTCGGTCTCTGTCCCGCCCCCCCCACTTGTGTTGTCTCTCTCTGTCTCTCAAAATAAATAAATAAACTTAAAAATTATTTTTAAAAAAACTCTGGAAGAAATATAGGAGAATATCTTTCAACCTTGAGAGGGAAAGATTTCTTAGATAAGACAGAGAAAGCACTACCTATAAAAGAAAAAAATTGCTAAAATTTAGTTATCAAAACTGAAAATTTGTTTTCATAAAAAAAATACTATTAAGAAAATAGATTTTAAAAAAGAGAGGCAAAACAGAAAACAGACTCTGAACTACAGAGAAGAAACTGAAAGTTGCCAGAGGGGAGGTGGGCAGGGGGATGGGTGAAATGAGTGATGGGGATTAAGGAGGGCACTGTGATGAGCACTGGGTACTGTACAAAAGTGATGAATCACCTGAAACTAATATTACACTGTATGTTAACTAACTGGAATTTAAATAAAATTTTGGGAAAAAAAAGAAAATAGACTTATCACAGGGATCATTCCATAATATATAAAATATTGAATCACGGGACACCTCAGTGTCTCAGTTAAGCGACTGACTCTTGACTTTGTCATGTTCTCATAGTTCATGAGTTTGAGCCCCACATCAAGCTCTATGCTGACTGCAGAGCCTGCTGGGGATTCTGTCTCTCTCTCTCTCTGCCCCTCCCCTGCTGGCTATCTCTCTCTCAAAATAAATAAAAACAAACTTAAAAAAAATATTGAATCACTATGATATACACCTGAAACGAATAGTATATTGTATGTAAACTATACTTGAGTAAAAACAAAACAAAACAACAAAAACATGATCTAAATGGAGAGATACATTACTGGATAAAAAGACTCAATATGTTCAAGATAGGAATTCTTCCTAAACTATAGATCCAATGGCAATTAAAATTAAAATTCTGGGACATCTGGGTAGCTCAGTCTGATAAGCCTCTGACATGGCTCAGGCCATGATCTTGCATTCATGAATTCGAGCCCACACAGGGCTTCCTGCTGTCAGCATGGAGCCTTCTGTGAAACTTCTGTCTCCTTCTCTCTGCCCCTCCCATATGAGTGTGCTCTCTCAAAATAAACATTAAAAAAAGAATTTTAAAAAATAATAAAATAAAATAAAATAAAATAAAATAAAAATGCCAATGAAACTTGGAAAAAAAAAGAAATAAGCCACAGATTGGGAGAAACATTCACAACTCATACAAATGACAAAAGATTTGAATTCAAAATACATTAATGACTTCTAAAATTCACAACAAAATGGTAGACAACCCAATTTAAAAATAGGCAAGAGTCATCTCATGAAGGAAGATAAACAAATGTCCAATAAGCATGTAAAAAAGGGCTCAACACTAGTAGTCATCAAGGAAATGTAAATTAAAACCACAATGACAACATCCATTAAAATGGCTAAAATGAAAAAGAGGGAATACAAATATCAATGAGGATGGGGAGCAACCAGTACTCCCATACATTGCTAGTGGAAGTTTAAATGATACAATCACACATTCACCCTCTGACACACCAGTTCCACTCATAGAGAAGTTCCACTTCATTTCAAGAGAAACGAAAACATATGCCCTCGGAAAGGCTTGTATAAAGAATGTTTACATCAGTTTTAGTCATAATAGCCCAAAACTGAAAACAGTTCAGTGTCCATCAGCAGGAGAACAGATAAACAAACTGTGGTATTTATGGTATATTTCTCAACAATAAAAAAGAACATGGGATGAATCGCAAAAACATTATGTTGAGGAGAAGGAACCAGACACAAAAGAATTTGTGTTGTAGGATTCCACTGAAAGAAAGTACTAGATTAGGTAAAACTAATCAAATTGCTTGGTGTGGTAGGAAGGAAGGCTTAATAAACAGAAAGGGGCATGAGTACCCCATTGGAGTGATAGAAACGGCCTATATCTTGATTAGGAATGTGGGTTACACAGATATATTCTGTTTTTAAATACTGGTTGAACTGTAACTTTAAATGTATGCATTTCACTCTATGGAGATGATATTTTAATAAATTCATGTAGACAAAATAGAAGAGCTAGGATTAGATGTTAGATTTATAAGACACTTTTCCTAGTAATTGTCATATTATTGTGTAACATAAGAATAGAGTCCAAATGACCTATTTCAAAAGCTCTGCCAAAGTAGATTTTAATATCCTGTATGAGAAGTTCCAGTTTAATGGTGTTCCCACTGCTTATGAGGAATTCTGTTGTCGACATGGAAGTCGACCTGGAAAATAGTCCCATCAGAAGGATGCACATATTGCAAACTGTCCTAAATTAATTTGCTTGTTTACAGCCATTAGGGTTTTGGGGGGTACATATCTGTAATCTCCAATGGTTACAGGTGAGAGCTATGGGTGCATTTCCCCAGCCATCTCACCTCTGGGAGGTGTGTTATAATGAAAGCAGGTATTAGACTGAATCTGGTAACACATACCAACATCTATTAGCAAGCGACCATGAATACAATCATACAAACTGTTCTGTATGTTCAATGAAGTCCCAGCCCTCTGTCTTTTTTGGCACTTTGATAACAAGCACTTTGCATAGAGGTTTAGGTAGAAATAGGCTCTGGCAGAAGAAGTCAGCTATTATTCTGGTTGGATCAGGTAACAGAATCTTCCCAAAGATCTTGGGACGTGAGGTTGATGGAGTTTAGAATCAGAGTATAGGCAGCTCAGGCCTGATTCTTAGGTCCTGTTTGAGTGAGGCTGAGATGACTATGTATGTCTAGCCAATCAACTTGTCTTGAATACCACTCATTTCATCAGTGAAAAAGAAAGCTATATGCTAACTTATAAATACTCTACAGCTGACCTCAGGTAAAAATAGTTGTAGCTCAGCAACCTGTGCATATTGGGGTCTAGTTAGAGCAGTGGTCCTCAACTATAACAATATGTTAGAATCACTTCTGGAGAGTTTTTAAATCCCAATGCCCAGACCACATGCCAGACTCATAACATCAGAGTTTTAGGGGGTGGGATGTAATCATCAGTGTTTTTCAAACCTCCCTAGGTGATTCCAATTTACAGATAAAGTCGAGGACCACTGGATTAGAACCTTCCAATCTAGTTTAATAGCAGTGTACATTCCTGAATAGGTATTTTAAATACTATTTAGCTAACTTGAAGAGATAGATAATATACTTTATATAGCACACTATGAATGTTTAAATATCTTTAAATAAATTATAACAATACAATAATATGAAACCTATCCCTTCTTTAGTGAACAAAGACAACAGAACTAGAAATATCAACTGGAAAAGAACTGTAATAGTTCCCAGGAAAGAAATCTGGCTATTTTTGAGTAGCGGATGCATTTAAATACAGATTATTAAGACTCCACCTTGAAAATTTGACCACTGAGGGCTGCCATGTTGCACCAGGGCAGTAATGATGACACTGAGGATGTTTCCCTGTTTGACGAAGAGGAGGAGACAACTGACAGATGAAAGAAAGAAAGAAAGAAAGAAAGAAAGAAAGGAAGGAAGTCCAGAATCAGACACACAGTGACATCATTTTTTTCATTTATTTTTTCAAGTCAGTGCAACTGTAGTCTATCTTCTCTATGAATTGTTCAGCAGCAGCTTTATCACCTGTTTGGTGACAATGATCTTGTTTTCATGTGACTTTTGGGCAGTCAAGAATGTCACAGTAAACTCATGGTTGGTCTACATTGGTAGAAGCACATCAATGAACATGGAAAAAGCCATTGGGTGTTTGAGTTCAGGAAGGCATCTTCACAAGAGTAAAATTGTTACTCCTGAGTCAAGAATCTTCTGGTTAGGACTTACTGCCTGTCCATTGCTGTGGGTGATATTCTGCAGAGTGAAATGGTTGGCGGTGGTTATCACGGGTGTGGTGCTACAAGGTGCCAACCTGTATGCACATCAGGTGCAGAGCAGGCAGCAGAAAGAATTTAACCATCTTATCTCAGAAAGCAGTTTTTAAGACATAACACTGGAGATGATCAGACTTCCTGAAGAGAGTGAGAGAAAGCTCCAGTGTTCTGTTACACTGCCAGCAAACTAAAGAGATTCTTGACTCTGAAAATTTTAGAACTCAGTACATGTTGCAAAGAGGAGTGCTGAGGTTGTTTTTCCAGTTTAAATTTTACTTTAAAAAGTGTAAAGGTGGGTCGCCTGGGTGACTCGGTCAGTTAAGCATGGGACTTCAGCTCAGGTCATGACCTCACAGTCTGTGAGTTTGAGCCCCACATTGGGCTCTGTGCTGACAGCTCAGAGCCTGGAGCCTGCTTTGGATTCTGTGTCTTCCTCACTTTCTACCCCACCCCCACCCCCTATTCACACTCTCTCTCTTTCTCTCTCTCTCAGAAATAAATCAACATTGGGGCATCTGGGTGGCTCAGTCGGTTGGGCATCCAACTTCGGCTCAGGTCATGGTCTCGCGGTTTGTGAGTTCAAGCCCCGTATCAGGCTCTGTGCTGACAGCTCAGAGCCTGGAGCCTGCTTTGGATTCTGTGTCTCCCCCTCTCTCTGCCCCTTCCATGCTCATGCTCTCTCTCTCTCTGTCTCTCAATAATAAATAAACGTTAAAAAAAATTTTTTTTAAAGAAAGAAATCAACATTAAAAAAAGTGAAAAGGTAGTTTTCATGTTAAGTTTTTATTTTCTTTCTAGCTTTGGGACTTGAAAGTATGGTATTGTTAAAAACCTTGTCAAAATTGGTTCATGTCTATATATGTATGCACATAGTCATGTAATGTCCATATAACCCAAATTAATGAAAGTGCACTCATGTACATATGTAATGGAGAGCTTTGCGTTTTGATCCACAGAATACAGAATGTTCTTAGTCTGTCTTGGAACTCTAGGTGTATACATATTATTTCTGTAGATTATTGTCAGAAGAAAGTTTTGCTTCCGTGATTAAGAGTGAGAAGTTGGGGGCGCCTGGGTGGCGCAGTCGGTTAAGCGTCCGACTTCAGCCAGGTCATGATCTCGCGGGCCGTGAGTTCGAGCCCCGCGTCGGGCTCTGGGCTGATGGCTCAGAGCCTGGAGCCTGTTTCCGATTCTGTGTCTCCCTCTCTCTCTGCCCCTCCCCGTTCATGCTCTGTCTCTCTCTGTCCCAAAAATAAATAAATGTTGAAAAAAAAAATTAAAAAAAAAAAAAAGAGTGAGAAGTTGGTTTATGCATAAGTTAGAAATAATTGTAATTTTACAGCTTAATATATTCTTTGTGATGAAACTTCTTATTTTAGGTACTCACAGGTAAAAACCCAAATTGAGCCAGTGGTTAAATAGTTTGTAAATTTTGCTTATTTTTATTCGTAGTAAGTCATGTACTTAATGCCCAACTAATTTGGAATGGGATTTTCATAATTTATGTTTAGGGGATACCTAGAGATTGCTACTGTTCTATTTATTTTTTGAAAGGAATGGCCAGATCTTACTTTGGAACTTTCTGTAAGCTCTTCGGTGGTCCTTGGCCTAATGAAATCTATTTTTTATCACTAAAAGAGTATTATTCTTACGTCATAGTAAGAATAATCATTTAAATAGTTGGCATAATAAATGCCTAAAAGTCTTTTTATTTGATGAATCTTCCTTGCTATAATGGGGATATTGCAAACCATGCATTTGTATTAGTGGTATTTCTTAAAACAATATATGTAACAATCTACAAGCTCTTGTAGAAGGCTATAAATTCTGTTGTAGTTTCTATAAACTTCGTTGGAGTCTTTTAACCAACATATTATTTTGTGAATGTATTTATACACTGTTGAAAAATTTTTAAAGCTGTTTAATTGAATAAGTGTCTTTATTGAAGTGATAGCTTTGAAGGTGTGTAACTTTATATTTGTATAAAACTCTACTATTTATAAAGCAAAAAAAAGAAAAGAAAAAGAAAGAAAATTTTATCTTTAAGCAATTATATCCTAAGAATTTCCTGTAATATTAATATGTGCTCTGATTCAAGGACTGACTATGTCGACCAGACCATGTTGAAACTAAAGCAGCAAGGTACAAACAGAACAAAATAAGAAACACCTGGGTGACAAAAGAAAAAAAAAGTGAAACCAGACCGATTTCACCAGTTTCTAATGATGAGAAATTACAAGATATTTTCAGGACATTATTGGAAGTTATTTTTATTTGTGGTACATCAAGAAGTTCCTATAAATTCCTGAATAAACTGCATATTTTCTTATGATTTGTTGAGTTTGGACATTTTCCTTTAGCCTTTTCTATTTTTAAAAAATGTTTATTTATTTTGAGATAGAAAGCACAAGCAGAGGAAGGCCAGAGGGAGAGGGAGAGTGAGAGAATCCCAAGCAGACTCCAAACTGAGTGTACAGCCCAATGCAGGGCTCCATCCTATGACTGCGAGATCACAGCATGAACTGATACCAAGAGTTGGACACTTAACTGACTGAGCCACCCAGGTGCCCCAGCCTTTCTATCTTTTATAAAACCTATTATATCACAGACGGGAAACAGACATTTCCCAGTCCCAACCAGATCCATCTTAAAAGATTCTTTCTTAAAGAATGTGAGACCGCACCTTAACATTCCATAAATCTTCTTCCTACTCCACTTTCAGAGATACTGCTAAGACTTGCAAGGTGGTATTCACTCTTATTGTAGTATTTCTATTAAATTTACTTTTTCTTAAGAGGTTATCTGGAGATATCTTGTTGAGTTCAACAGCAACATCATCAAGAATGCCTAATTAAGGCTAATTCCTGTTTTGGAATGCCATATGTCACATGAACTCAAATAAATGATAATGAAATATATTAATAATATAGAAAAAAATTTTGCAATATAATATTCCAATAAAATATTACAAAAATATTTTGTGTCATCCCTTTTGTTAATCCAAAACACTGAGGAAACTTGAGGAAAAACAAAAACCCAGCCTACCCAAATCTTTCAAAATGTGGTTTAGATATTATTTCTGTGAAGTCTCTGATGAATCTTCTCAACCTCCCCATTATATATATATTTTTAATGTTTATTTATTTTGAGAGAGAGAGAGAGAGAGAGAGAGAGAGAGAGAGCGAGCATGTGTGCATGAGTGGGGGAGGGGCAGAGAGAGAGAGGAGAGAGAGAATCCCAAACAGCCTTTAAGCTCACTCAGTGCAGAGCCTGACAAGGGGCTCACTTTCACGACTGTGAGATAATGACCTGAGCCAAAATCAAGAGCCTAATGCTTGACTGAGCCACCCAGGTGCCCTGCAACCTTCCCATTATAATTAAATTATACTTCCTCTTGGCTATGCCTTTTATGTTTATCATATAGTATTTGTTTTCACTTCTTTCTCCACCTACAACACAATGACCCACTTGAGGGCAGGATCCATGGTGTATATGTCCTTGTTTCCCAAGGGCTTATAATCTCAGAGCCTACATTTAAAAAAATGTAGTAAGTGGTTATGAATTATTTGACCAGATCATTCATCTAGGGATTATTTCATTTAATTGCAAACTCAACTTGTAAACTCTTATTAATTAATGACATCTGAGTTGCACAATAGCTTTCTATTAAGCTGGTGACACATAGTTATCAGTTGTTTGAGACAGAAATTCTAGCTAGAATAGGAGTGCTAAAATAAAAACTAGAAAGGTACCAAAGGCAAGAGTCCACTATTTTGAGCCATTCTCATTTAAGGTGAATGAGAATTCTGTAGAGGTTTTACAGTTTGCTCTCTAGAGAAATCTGATGTGCTTGGTATACTACTTCAGAATAATTCGTGTTGGTATGCTTAAAAGATTTTAGTTAAAAAAAAAACCTGCTATAAAGGGCACCTGGGAGACTCAGTTGGTTAAGCAACCAACTTTGGCTTAGGTCATGATCCGACGGTCCGTGAGTTGGAGCACCACATTGGGCTCTCCACTCAGCACAGAGCCTGCTTCGGATGTTCTGTATCCCTCTTTCTCTGCCCCTCCCCGCCTTGCGCTCGCTCTCTCTCTCTCTCTCTCTCTCTCTCTCTCTCTCTCTCAAAAATATATAAATATTTTAAAACATCCTGCTATATAAGTTTCTGTCATATATAGATTATTTTGTGTGTGTGTGTATGTGTGTATTTTTCTAATATGAAATTTATTGTCAAATGGTTTCCATACAACACCCAGTGCTCATCCCAACAGGTGCCCTCCTCAATGCCAATCACCCACTTTCCCCTCCCTCCCACTCCCACCAACCCTCACTTTGTTCTCAGTTTTTAAGAGTCTCTTATGGTTTGGCTCCCTCTCTAACTTTTTTTCCTTCCTTCCTTCCCTCCCCTCCCCCGTGGTCTTCTGTTAAGTTTCTCAGGATTCACTTAAGAGTGAAAACATATGGTATCTTTCTCTGCATGACTTATTTTACTTAGCATAACACTCTCCAGTTCCATCCATGTTGCTACAAAAGGCCATATTTCATTCTTTCTCATTGCCACATAGTATTCCATTGTGTATATAAACCACAATTTCTTTATCCATTCATCAGTTGATGGACATTTAGGCTCTTTCCATAATTTGGCTACTGTTGAGAGTGCTGCTATAAACATTGGGGTACAAGTGCCCCTATGCATCAGCACTCCTGTATCCCTTGGGTAAATTCCTAGCAGTGCTATTGCTGGGTCATAAGGTAAATCTGTTTTGAGTGTTTTGAGGAACTTCCACACTGTTTTCCAGAGTGGCTGTACCAGTTTGCATTCCCACCAACAGGGCAAGAGGGTTCCCGTTTCTCCACATCATCTCTACCATCTATAGTCTCCTGATTTGTTCATTTTAGGCACTCTGACTGGCGTGAGGTGGTATCTGAGTGTGGTTTTGATTTGTATTTCCCTGATGAGGAGCGACGCTGAACATCTTTTCATGTGCCTGTTGGCCATCTGGATGTCTTCTTTAGAGAAGTGTCTATTCATGTTTTCTGCCCATTTCTTCACTAGATTATTATTTTTCAGGTGTGGAGTTTGGTGAGTTCTTTGTAGATTTTGGATACTAGCCTTTGCCTGATATGTCATTTGCAAATATCTTTCACGATTCAGTCAGTTGCCTTTTAGTTATGTTGATTGTTTCCTTTGCAGTGCAGAAGCTTTTTATCTTCATAAGGTCCCAATAGTTCATTTTTCATTTTAATTCCCTTGCCTTTGGAGATGTGTCAAGTAAGAAATTGCTGTGGCTGAGGTCAGAGAGGTTTTTTCCTGTTTTCTCCTGTAGGGTTTTGATGGTTTCGTGTCTCACATTCAGGTCTTTTATCCATTTTGAGTTTATTTTTGTGAATGGTGTGAGAAAGTGGTCTAGTTTCAACCTTCTGCATGTTGCTGTCCAGTTCTCCCAGCACCATTTGTTAAAGAGACTGTCTTTTTTCCATTGGATGTTCTTTCCTGCTTTGTCAAAGATTAGTTGGCCATACTTTGTCAAAGATTAGTTGGCCATTAGTTGGCCAAAGTATAGTTGGCCATACTTTTGTGGGTCTAATTCTGGAGTCTCTATTGTATTCCATTAGTCTATGTGTCTGTTTTTGTGCCAAATCCATGCGGTCTTGATGATTATAGCTTTGTAGTAGAGGCTAAAGTCTGGGATTTTGATGGCTCCCGCCCTGGTCTTCTTCAAAATGATTTTGGCTATTCGGGGTCTTCTGTGGTTCCATACAAATTTTAGGATTGTTTGTTCTAGCTTCAAGAAGAATGCTGGTGCAATTTTGATTGGGATTCCATTGAATGTGTAGATTTCTTTGGGTAGTATTGACATTTATTCTTCCAATCCATGAGCATGGAATGTTTTTCCATTTCTTTGCATCTTCTTCAATTCCCTTCATAAGGTTTCTATAGTTTGCAGCATACAGATCTTTTACATCTTTGGTTAGGTTTATTTCTAGGTATTTTATGATTCTTGGTGCAATTGTGAATGCGATCAGTTTCTTCATTTGTCTTTCTGTTGCTTCATTATTAGTGTATAAGAATGCACCTGATTTCTGTACATTAATTTTGCATCCTGCGACTTTGCTGAATTCATGTATCAGTTCTAGCAGACTTTTGGTGGAGTCTATCAGGTTTTCCATGTATATTATCATGTCATCTGCAAAAAGTGAAAGCTTGACTTCATCTTTGCCAATTTTGATGCCTTTGATTTCCTTTTGTTGTCTGATTGCTGATGCTAGAACTTCCAACACTATGTTAAACCACAGCGGTGAGAGTGGACATCCCTGTTGTGTTCCTGATCTCAGGGAGAAAGCTCTCAGTTTTTCCCCATTAAGGATGATATTAGCTGTGGGCTTTTCATAAATGGCTTTTATGATGTTTAAGTATGTTCCTTCTACCCCAACTTTCTCAAGGGTTTTTATTAAGAAAGGATGCTGAATTTTGTCAAATGCTTTTTCTGCATCAATTGACAGGATCATATGGTTCTTATCTTTTCTTTTATTAATGTGATGCATCACGTTGATTGATTTGCGAATGTTGAACCAGTCCTACAGCCCAGGAATGAATCCCACTTGGTCATGGTAAATAATTCTTTTTATATGCTGTTGAATTCGATTTGTTTGTGTCTTATTGAGAATTTTTGCATCCATATTCGTCAGGGATATTGGCCTGTAGTTCTCTTTTTTTACTGGGTCTCTGTCTGGTTTGGGAATCAAAGTAATGCTGGCTTCATAGAATGAGTCTGGAAGTTTCCCTTCCCTTTCTATTTTTTGGAACAGCTTGAGAAAGGTAGGTATTATCTCTACTTTAAATGTCTGTAGAATTCCCCAGGTAAGCCATCTGGTCCTGGACTCTTATTTGTTGGGAGATTTTTGATAACTGATTCCATTTCTTTGCTGGTTATGGGTCTGTTCAAGTTTTCTATTTCTTCCTGTTTGAGTGTTGGAAGTGAGTGGGTGCTTAGGAATTTGTCTATTTCTTCCAGGTTGTCCAGTTTGTTGGCATATAATTTTTCATAGTATTCCCTGATAATTGCTTATATTTCTGAGAGATTGGTTGTAATAATTCCATTGTCATTCATGATTTTATCTATTTGGGTCATCTCCCTTTTCTTTTTGACAAGCCCAGATAGAGGTTTATCAATTTTGTTTTTTTGTTTTTGTTTTTGTTTTTTTCAAAAAACCAACTCTTGGTTTCATTGATCTGCTCTACAGTTTTTTTTAGATTCCATATTGTTTATTTCTGCTCTGACCTTTATTATTTCTCTTCTTCTGCTGGGTTTGAGGTGTCTTTGCTGTTCTTCTTTTATTTCCTTTAGATGTGCTGTTAGATTTTATATTTGGGATTTTTCTTGTTTCTTGAGATAGGCTTGGATTGCAATGTATTTTCCTCTCAGGACTGCCTTTGCCACATCCCAAAACATTTGGATGGTTGTATTTTCATTTTCATTTGTTTCCGTATATTTTTTAATTCCTTCTCTAATTGCCTGGTTGACCCATTCATTCTTTAGTAGGGTGTTCTTTAACCTCCATGCTTTTGGAAGTTTTCCAGACTTTTTCCTATGGTTGATTTCAAGATTTATAGCATTGTGGTCTGAAAGTGTGCATGGTATGATCTCAATTCTTTTATACTTATGAAGGGCTGTTTTGTGACCCAGTGTGTGATCTGTCTTGGAGAATGTTCCATGTGCACTCGAGAAGAACGTATATTCTGTTGCTCTGGGATGCAGAGTTCTAAATATATCTGTCAAGTCCATCTGATCCAATGTATCATTCAGGGCCCTTGTTTCTTTATTGATCCTGTGTCTAGATGATCTATCTATTGTTGTAAGTGTGGTATTAAAGTCTCCTGCAATTACCACATTCTTGTCAGTAAGATTGCTTATTTTTGTGATTGTTTTCTGTATTTGGGGGCTCCCGTATCTGGCACATAGACATTAATAATTGTTAGCTCTTCCTGATGGATAGACCCTGTAATTATCATATAATGCCCTTCTTCATTTCTTGTTACAGCCTTTAAAGTCTAGTTTGTCTGATATAATTATGGCTACTCCAGCTTTCTTCTGACTTCTAGTAGCATGATAGATAGTGCTCCATCCCCTCACTTTCAATCTGAAGGTGTCCTCAGGTCTAAAATGAGTCTCTTGTAGACAGCAAATAGATGGGTCTTGGTTTTTTATCCATTTGATACCCTATGTCTTTTGGTTGGAGCATTTAATCCATTTACATTCAGTGTTATTATAGAAAGATATGGGTTTAGAGTCATTGTGATGTCTGTAGTTTTCATGCTTGTAATGATGTCTCTGGTACTTTGTGGTCCTTGCAACATTTCACTCACAGAATCCCCCTTAGGATCTCTTGTAGGGCTGGTTTATTGGTGATGAATTCCTTCAGTTTTTGTTTGTTTGGGAAAACCTTTATATCTCCTTCTATTCTAAATGACAGACTTGCTGGATAAAGGATTCTTGGCTGCATATTTTTTCTGTTCATCACATTGAAGATTTCCTGCCATTTTTTTTCTGGCCTGACAAGTTTCAGTAGATAGGTCTGCTACCATTCTTATGTGTCTACCTTTGTAAGTTAGGGCCTCTTTATCCCTAGCTGCTTTCAGAATTTTCTCTTTATCCTTGTATTTTGCCAGTTTCACTATGATATGTCATGCAGATGATTGATTCAAGTTACATCTGAAGGGAGTTCTCTGTGCCTCTTGGATTTCAATGCCTTTTTCCTTCCCCAGATCAGGGAAGTTCTCAGCTATGATTTGTTCAGGTACACCTTCAGCCCCTTTCTCTCTCTCTTCTTCTTCCGGAATTCCTATGATATGGATATTGTTCCATTTGATTGCATCACTTAGTTCTCTAATTCTCCCCTCATACTCCTGGATTTTTTTATCTCTATTTTTCTCAGCTTCCTCTTTTTTCATAATTTTATCTTCTAATTCACCTATTCTCTCCTCTGCCTCTTCAATCTGTGCTATAGCCACCTCCATTTTATTTTGCACCTTATTTATAGCATTTTTTTTAGCTCCTCCTGACTGTTTCTTAGACCCTTGATCTCTGTAGCAATAGATTCTCTTCTGTCCTCTATGCTTTTTTCAAGCCTAGCAATTTTATGACTATTATTCTAAATTCTTGTTGCATTACATTGCTTAAATAGGTTTTGATCAATTCATTAGCTGTTGCTACTTCCTGGAGTTTCTTTCAAGGAGAATTCTTCCATTTTGTCATTTTGGTAGTTCCTGCGGTAGCTCCAAACTGCAGGGCACTTCCCCTGTGCTGTCTGGAATAACTTGTGTTGGTGGGCAGGGCCACAGTCAGACCCAATGTCTGCCCTCAGCTCACTACTGGGGCCACAATCAGACTGGTGTGTACCTTATCTTCCCCTCTTCCAGGGTCAGGACTCACTGTGGAGTGGTGTGGCCCCTGTCTGGGCACTTGCACACTGCCAGGCTTGTGGTGCTGCTTCAATGGGATCTGGCATATTAGCCAGGGTGCATCCACAAGGTGCACAGGGGCAGGAGGGGTAGGCTTAGCTTGCTTTGCCATCAGTGGTCCCCTGAGGGAGGGGCCCTGTGGCACCAGGAAGGAGGCAGACCCGTCAGAGGGATGGATCCACAGAACACAGCATTGGGCATTTGCTCAGTGCAAGCAAGTTTGGTGACAAGAACTGGTTCTCTTTGGAATTTCAGCTAGGGGATGGGAGAGGGAGATGGAACTTGCCAGAGCCTTTGTTCCCCCCACCAAGCTGAGCTCTGTCTTCTGGGGCTCAACAACTCTGCCTCCTGGCATCCTCTCACCCTCCCTGCTCTCCAAGAGCAGAGCTGTTGACTTTTAACATTCCAGATGTTAAGTCCCGCTGGCTGTCAGAATTCACGGAGTCCGGTCCCTCCACTTTTGCAAGCCAGACTTTGGGGGCTCTGCCTTGCCTGGCAGGCTGCTCCTCCACCACCCGGCTCCCTCCTGCCAGTCCATACATCATGCATCGCCTCTCCTCCCTTCCTACCCTCTTCCATGGGCTCTTGTCTACGCTTGGCTCCGGAGAGTCTGTTCTGCTAGTCTTCTGGTGGTTTTCTGGGTTATTTAGGCCAATGTGGGTGGAATCTAAGCAATCAGCAGGATGAAGTGAGCCCAGCGTCCTCCTATGCCACCATCTTCCCAGGTTCAATCTCTATCTTATATAGATTCTATCTTAAGTAGATTTAAAATAGCAGGATGTATCTTGTGTGTTTTCTTATAAAGAAAAAGATCTGAGTTTTTTCAGGGACATATTCTAGCCATTACATTCTCTATTCTAAAAGATAGGAAGTTATTGGGGCATGTGGGTGGCTCAGTCGGTTGATCATCAGATACTCGATTTCAGCTCAGGTCATGATCCCAGGGTTGTGAGATCCAGCCCCATGTTGGGAGCCTGCTTGAGATATTCTCTCTCTCTCTCTCTCTCTCTCTCCCTCTGACCCTTTGCCCCCCCCGCCTCCCTGCCCCTCTGTCCCTCTCCCCTTTACACTGTGTAAAATAAAAAATTTTCTAAATATCGGAAATTATTTTAAATGTTGCATTCTTCACCAAAAGGAGCAACTTGTTTTCTCCTTTTGAAGGCATGTGGAAAGCTAAGTGACATACGTAGTCACTAAGAAAATGAATGTCATAGTTGACATAAGTCAAGATTTAATCTAACAAGCCCTCCTACACCCTCAATTAGCAAGTGGCTGCATGGTATAGGAGGAAGGTATTAGCTTTAATATCCCAAATTCTGAGATTAAATTAGAAATTTACAACTCATCTGGGCAAAAACGGGCCAGTATTTCATGTCTCTGGATCTCCATTTCTTCTTTTGTTAAATGGGGATAATCGTATCATTTTTATAGAATTCAGAACTGTGAGTTCAAAGAAAAACTCTGTGTGAGCATAATTTAGGCAATGTTTTGATTTGCCAGGAGAGTGCAGCCAATAACATGAGACCACAGATGGCTAGCACCCTAGCAGGAGACCACAGAGCCTCTTCAATAGCCACAAGTGGTCCAGATGTTGGTTTTATATCTCTTCTGAAAGAAGGCAAAGTGATTTTCTCTATCTAGTTTTCACAAATGAAGTAGGGAGAAATGTTAGCCGTGTGACTTTAATGAGTATCACATGAACAAGTTTGGAAATGTTACCGAAGGAAAGGTTACATTTAGAAAGGGCACAAAACCAAATGAGATAATGGTACAGTTGTTGCCTGGTACACAATTGAGGACATCACCTTGGGGGCTGGGAAATACAAGAGGGGTGCAGTAACTATGGTTACCTACATGCCTAGCCATCACCCAGAACATGCTGGTGAGCCTGCTTTAACTTGAAAATTGGTTCTTCACCCGAACAAAAACACACAAACCCACACAAAGCATGCAGAGGGAATGCCTGGTATATCTTAGAGGTACTTGTTTTGCTGTTGTTAGGCAGTGAGCAGTTCAGCCAATGCTTAAAATGCACAGTCACCCACACTTAACACATTTTCTGTTGCCAGAAGTGCGACTGATAAACAGTTACAAACTCTCACAGATAATACTTCCAGAACTCCCTTCTGTTTAAGCCTGTTGCCCATGGAAATATTCCAAGCAAAACAAATGATAAGAACTTCAGGACAACCTCTGTGGGGGTCTCATTTCCCAATCACATGATTAAACTCCCATCTCATTGCCATTTGGCTGCCCTAGGTTTTTCTAAACCTTGGTTCACTTACTCCATTGTATTCTGTATATGGCATTATGGCAAATGTCATCTGCTCTAAGTACCACACTGGATGATAACTTATTGTATGCATTTCTGCCTTCACTCTAGCTCCTGGAGCGTGGATACAGTACACTAGCAGAATCATTTTTGTATCTCCGTTGCTTAAACAGGACCTGGCATCTGATAGGGCCTCAATAAATGTTTACTGACTATCTTAAGAATGCCTTCATCATCACACGCATTTGTTTGTAATGAGGTTCCTGCCTCCTTGTTTTCACTGTATCTAATAATACCTACATTTTTGAGTGTCTGGCAGGACATTTTAGCTCTGTGAATTAACCAAACCCTTTGAGTTACTTATCACCCATTCACTCATTTATTTTCACCAAGCTCCCAATCTACTTTCTCAATTTCAACAAATATTTATCTTCAACTGCCTGAAAATACGATGTAACATTTTATGTGTTTGAAAATTATACAGTCACTGCCATCTGTAATGGCTCTATCCAATCAAAATATGACAGCCACAAGTGAAAGCAAATGTGGACTCTTTTTTTTTTTTTAATTAAAGGGATGGTCTTAATGATGGTGTCACTCTGTCCACTGAACATATGCTCTGGAAGGTCCTCAAAATCCCTTCCAAAAGAGTTTAAAGTGTCCTTAAGAGTAAATGTGTAGTTTTAATATTTCTAGCAGCTATACTTAAAAAGTAAATAGAAATAGGTAAAATTTTGAATATATTTTTAAACTACACATATCAAAAATATTATCAACATGCTCAAAATAAAAATTAATGAGATATTTTACACTCTTTTTTTCTTATCAACTTTCCAAAATTTGGAACGTGCTTTAGGCTTCCAGTATATTCAGTTTAATAAGCCAAATTCCAAGTGCTCAGTGGTCACATGTGGCTAGTGGCCATCATATTGGACAGCATATACCTATAAAACCATAAGAGAGAGAGATGTACAGAGAATTTTGATACAAAACAGACTAGAATGAAGTTGATATTAAGTTGAAACAATAAAATGTGAGGGCCAAAGGAGGACTCAATGCTAAGAGAAGGGAGAGAAAGAAGTAGGCTCCTTTGGACCTGCTCTAACTCTCTTTCCTTTACTAAACCATGCATCTTGTCATCTTACTGGCCACTTCCTCCTTCATCCAATGACTGCACATCCATGGATCTGTGAGAGCAGTTCTGTTTTTATAGAACTATATATCAATAAATGGCATATTTAGGTGAGCATGAGGCTGTGTATAAATAAATGTGACTCTATGCAGCTTATATAAACACTGTGATTAGAATATATGGGAAAGGCAAAGGCAAAATAAAAGGAATGGGCTATGATTGCCAGAGTATATAATGGTGTACTCTTTTCCTAGTCAAGTACCAAAGTGCAGGCAACAAAAAAGATAAAGACATGAACCTAGTCAAAAAGGAAGCCAACTTTTTGTTTCCCTCTCACACAGGGAAAAGAATTAGTAGAAATTAATGGCAGTGCTTTCACATCATCTGTTATACAAATATTTCAATTGTTGACTATCAGGAATACGTATGAATTTAGAATGTAGAATTCAGAACTACAAGGACTCATGAAAATATTCCCCTGCTTGACAAAGGTTTTCCTGATGTTCCTACTATTTTCTATCTGGTACAGATTAATGAGAAGAGAAACCAAAGAAAATAAACAGAATGCCTACAGAAGGATCAGATGTAAATTAAATGACAAAACACTGGAAAAGAATGCATCAAAGCAACACTGAACATACACATGAAGCATTACCCTGGGAAGAATTCATTCACAAGACAGCTGAGATAAGAGCCACATTTTGGAGATCAAGGATTTGATTTGAGTGAGAAGAGGGAAAAGGGAGTGAGAAGGAGGAACTCAAGAATGAAACTTAATACATCCCAACCAGCCTTAAAAGAGTGGAATGGGAAATAAAATAAGTAGCTTTACACAAAATTAACCAAGAGAAGAGTAAATGGCAATGAGGGAAGAAGGACATAGAAGTGAGGAGCCTGGACTCTTGAAATTTTATAGACTCATCCTAAATCTACTGGCCAGTATTTCACCATCTGGACTCTCTCAGTCTCAATTTCCTCATCTGAAACATGGGACTCATAATAGCACCTACTCAGTGGATATTAAATGAGTTCATCCATATAATGTTCTTAGCACAAAGCCTAGCACATAATTCACACACAATGCATTTTTAGTTATAATTATTAGATGCTTTCGGGGCACACGTTTTAGAATTTGATAACAAGGGCAACTGAGTAGTACTGAGGAGTATCTGATAAGTTACCTATAATGAAACTAAAAAATCTTATTTTATTGTCATCTGATGAAAGAGACTCTAAATGAGGAGTGCAACTTAGAATGTGGTGGCTATCTAAGTGAGAGGTTGGTAGAATCTGGGCCAAAACTGTGCCTAAATAAAAAGAAAGTGGTGGAGGCAAGGTATGTATTCCATTAATAATCGCAGAACTTATAATGAACAAGGTATGAGAAGAACAAAGAGAAAACTGTATCCCTAGCCTAGCACAAAACACTCACCACTTTTGTCACTTTTGGAAAGTTCCTTCATCGCTCCAAGCTTCAGTTCCCTCACCTTTAAAATGAAAATTATATTGGGGCGCCTGGGTGGCTCAGTCGGTTAAGCGGCCAACTTCAGCTCAGGTCATGATCTCGTGGTCCGTGAGTTCAAGCCCCGCGTCGGGCTCTGTGCTGACAGCTCAGAGCCTGGAGCCCGTTTCAGATTCTGTGTCTCCCTCTCTCTGACCCTCCCCCATTCATGCTCTGTCTCTCTCTGTCTCAAAAATAAATAAACATTAAAATAAATTTTTTAATGAAAATTATATTAATACAAACTACATAGGGATGTTTTAAAAACTGAGTTATTATTTGTCAAGTACTTAGAATAGTAACTGGTATATGGAAATGCTATGTGAGTATGTGTTCTGTGAAACTGAAAACAACCACAATTTTTTAAATTTATTTTGAAAGAGACAGACCAAGTGAGCAGGGGAGGGGCAGAGACAGAGGGAGACAGAGGATCCTAGGCAGGCTCCAGGCTGTAAGCACTGAGCCCAAGGTGGGGCTTGAACTCAGGAACTGTGAGTTCATGACCTGAACCGAAATCAAGAGTCAGACGCTTAACTGACGGAGCCACCCAGGCACCCCAAATACAATTTTTTAAAGCTTTTAAAGCACTGACTTATATTCTTCCATACATTACATTTGATATCATCTAAAAAGCAACACTATGAGGCAGTCCTGCTGCCATTTTAGCAATGGGAAGAGAGTCTTGGAGGCATGGTCGGAGTCACACAGATAGGAAGTGTTCAAGCCAAAAGCCACACCCAGGCATTCACCCCAGACCTGGGCTCTTCCCACTGCCACCAGTGCCTCCAGGGCTGTGAGCATGAAAACCTGAAAATAGTAACGTAATGACAATACTGAGAAGTTGGAAAGGGCAAGTGGTATATTGATTTGTCATTAGGATTCCCTTTACTCAGAGTTTTAGAATCTAACTCAGAAAATCACTAGAAGTGTGAAAACAAATGAAGACCACCCAAATGAGAACAAGCAAAAGCTATCTCTCAGAGCTTCCTATAGCAAGGGAGTCATCCATTATCACTTGTGTTTTGGCAAAGACCCAAAGGCAGTCAGAGGAGTAGGAAAGCTTTTTAATAGAAAAAAGAGACTTTCATATATGCCCTAATAGGAGGCCGTTGGCATGGGAAAGTTGTAAGTATTCTACGTGATTAGTTAGGGATACATAGTGAGCTTTCTCCAGTTGGTCCTAAGTTGGAAGAGGAGATAAAATTTAGGGAGGTTGTCAGTTACTAATCAAGTCCCAGCTGTTGGGACTTGTTGATTATTATAGGAGTTATTATTGCTTAATACAGGGGTCTGACTTCTTACAAATCTGACTTACAGATAGCAGGCTTCCTTCCTGAGCTCATCATTATAGATAATGTCTTCATTTCTTGGGCTGGTTGCTTCAGGCTGTGAACTAGAGTTCAATTTTGTATACACGGCCTGACCATTGTCTGTTTGCATATTAAGTCTCTCAGAAGTCATCTAGTTCAAATCCCAACACAAATATTTAATCCCTGGCCATTGTACAGCATAATGGAGAGCTCCATAATATAAGATGACCTATTCCATTCTGAGACAACTTTCAATGTTTCCATTTGTTTAGCCATCAATAATTATAAACATGTGCCTATTGCTAATTCCTATTTGGCTCTAGTTCTGTGTTCTCAAGAATAATATAACTCTCAGAGAGTACATACAACATCCTGATGACTTCCTCTCAGCAGATATACCTTGTATCAAAAGAAATACAGCCTTTGAATTCACATAGAACCATCTTGATGTCACAGCCTAATCTTGCAATTTTTACATCTCAGGGACAGTCTTTTGTTCTGCTCACTTATATTTTATGGCAAATACACAACCTCCACAAGACTGAGCTAAATGTAAAAGTAGGTTCCGACAGTAGGATAAGATCCTTTTGCCTGTTTCTAATTTGAGAAAAATATCTCAGAAAAGCATTATTGGAATTTGCATCAGTCATTAAAATGTCATCCTAGATAGGTACATAGGATTAAATAAAATTTCAATTCACGAATCAGTATTTCTTAACTTTCCTTCTTAGTGGACACCCTGTTCCCTCCTTCTCCCCCATCCCCAAACATTAGTCACAGAAAACTCATTTGCTTTTCTTAATTTATTGCTTTCTCTCTTCCTCCAATAGCTCAAATATGAAGAACTAAGACAGTGTCAGAGAAAGACAGAAAGACAAATGGCTGTTTGAGCTGGTCCTTCTGGGCACTGGTGAAGGAAGAGGTGTTTTCTTAAAGTTTTTTTTTGTCTGTTTAATTGGATGTTCTGGAGAAAGGGAACAATGAAAGTCAGAAGATAAACTCACAGGTTCTGCATCCACCAAGAGTAGCTATCCTCCTAATCTTCCCTGTAGAAACCACTCACTTTCTCTGGTCTGCCTCCTGTATTGGAAGACAGTTCTTTCTTAATAGAATACCGAAATTTCCCCTATGCATTCTTAACTTCTACTTCAACCTGAAACATTTTATTTTTTAGTGTTTATTTATTTTGAGAGGAGGGAGGGGCAGAAAGAGAGAGAGAGAGAGAGAGAGAGAGAATCCAAGCAGTCTCCATGCTATCAGCTCAGAGCCTGACACAGGCTCTATCTCATGAACATGAGATCATGACCTGAGCCAAAATCAAGTCAGTCGCTTAACCAGCTGAGCCGCCCAGGCATCCCCAACCTAAAGCATTTTATTTAACATTCTTTCTGCCCATATTAGGTGGATTACAGAAATAAAATTGTCTTTTTTTCAGGTATAAGAGAAGACTATATATTCAACTGCATTACCTTCTCCTATAAAATATTCACACACACAAATCCCTATTTGTAAACAGTATCTCCACCAAGCCCCTGCACTATGTGTGTGACAACTACAAAATGTTGTAAGTCAGTGAACTTGGGTCAACGCAGAAGGACAAGGCAGATCGCAAGCAAATGAGATTCTCGTCAGTTATTACCACAATGAGAAAAATGGAAGCCTTCATTATCCAGTAGATAAAAACTGTATGGAGCAAACCGTGTCATAAAGGAAAGTCTTAGAGCCTCTCCCTTCCTGTTAGAGAGAGTTCAGGTGTTTTTAGATTTGTTCAACAAATACATCAAAAATTAGTACTAATTGCTAAGGGACAAAACAATATGTAAGATAATGGATAGAAGTAACACATGAAACATGATTTTTCATTCCCTGTCCATAGCAAAGATATCCATCTCTATTAAAGATGTATGTTCTTCTTTCCCAGTGTTGAGTTGTTTTCAGAAAGCATTTGCCTAACCAGGGCCCTTTGTATTTAGATGGGGCCATGTGACTGGGCCTGACCAATACAGTGTGTGCCAAAATCAATCACTTCCATGCTGAAGTGGTTAAATAGCAAATATGTTTTCCCAGCACTCTCCATTTTCTGGCTGAAATTGTAGGACTCCAAGGTCTGGAGGGGGATGGAAAAGACATAGGATGAAATAAGCCTGAGTCACTGAATCACAGCATGTAAAGCCACCCAAAAACATTTGATTTGGACTTTGTGTGAGCAAGAAACACATTCCTGTTGTACTAAATCCACTGAGATTTCAGGATTTTTCTATTACTGCAGCTAGTGTTATTTTAACCAATAAGGAAATCCATCCAATCATCCTTTCACAGATATCCTCAAACACTAAACTTTCTTTCCAAGTTCAGATAAATTAAACTTGTTCACTCACAACTCTCCAAAAAGAATGCTGAATTTCTGGTTCTCCTATCATTTACCTGAATGCCACTGTGAGCAACTTTGGTTTCCAAAAAATCAATTCTGATGAAAATTCATGAGGGACGTTTACCTCTGATCAACTCTTTACTCTGTAGAATCTCACCAGGGTCATAAAAGGAATATCATAATCTTTGGGAACAGGCAGGGCCTCATAGAATTTTCAGTGAAAACCTAGGGTGAAAGCAACTAATACTGAAACTGGGCTTTAATGAAGAGCCAAACCCTGAAGGAATCCCACGTTTCTTATTTGCAGTTGTACTGCTGGCCCTTCCCCTTCTTTAAGCTGCCGGAATACTGTCTCATGATCTCTCTCATCTTGTATTTCCACATTTCTATAAGGTCTTCCCTCTTTCCAAATCTCTCCATGTCCTCTGGTTGAATCCAACCTGTGCTGTTCCTACAGCAGTTACTGTAGGAGGAGGCAGAGAATAAAAGAGGAGCACTAATGAAGTGGAAGAATAGAGATGCCAGATTACATTAGGTCTTGGAGGCCACGGTGAGGCCTTTAGTCTTTACTCTCAGAAGAAAACAGAAACCACTGAAGCACATTAAGAATGAGGAGGGCATGATCTGTTTTGCTTTTTTAAAAGATTACTTTGGCTTCAGGGTAGAGAATAAATTAAAAAGGATCAATTAGAAGTCATGGCAACAATCCTGTCAAGAGAGGATGTGGCCTAAATCTGAGAGTGGAAAAAGGAATTGATAAACAGCAGGCTTGCGATAAGGACAGATTTGGGGAATGGAGCGATGTTAATGGAGATGCCTGGGTGATAACGGAGATGGGGACACTTCCTCAAGAACATTGATAGGAGAATACTTGCTCTATTGTTTTCATAATGTTTGTTTTGTTTTGTTTACAGGTACTCCTTAAGCAATCCTTCTAAAGGGTACCCCCCCCACACACACACACAGTGCTACCTGACAGCTGTTGGTCAACCAACTATAGGACTGCACTGTTACTCCTTCTCTTCTAGGGACTACCTGTTCCCCAACAGATCCTCATGAAGCTCCAGATTCCTAAGTTTTCTTTAATTCTATTGTCAGTGGTCAGAAACACCACCATATACAGCTTAGGTCTGAGATTCTCCACCTGCTAATACCTCCACTCACACATTTTCCTTATAGTTATTCCTACCAAGCAAGCTTACCCACTGCCACCTCCTGAGCTGCCCCCATCTGTGCCACCAAGGCCTTGATCCTTCACCCTTCAGATGATCCTTCCCTGACATTCTCCTGGAGGAAGGGTTTTCACTACTTCTCTCCCTCCACATCCTTAGGCTCCATGGGTGATTCTTCCCAGCCCCAACACCCCACCAATTGCAGGGGCCACAGAAATTCAGCCCACGTTCTCTTTCTCAAAAGGACCAAAATCTATTCATGCTCACCATGTTGGAGCATCCTTCCATCCTCTCTTCTTGATTCCTAAGTAGCCTACTTCCTCCATGTCAATGGTGCAGACTCAGCCCCTCCCACTTCTTCTCTGGAATCTCCACTACATAACAGATGTTAACTGAAGGAGAGAGAGAAAGTAACATTTTCACCCCTTTGGAAGTTTGCCTCAAATCAATCAACTTGCTTGCCTTATTTAACATTCAAGCTTTGTGCATATGCTAATAAATCATTAAAATTCATGTGGATCCTAACATTTTTGAGTTCTCTTTCTTCCTCCCTATTTCATAATTTCCACCCAGTTCTATAAATTACAATGTTGCTAGTGAGAATAATCACCAGCAGAAATATGCATTGTACACTGGACTAAATAGAGGAATCTCAAGACAAAAATCTCTATCATTTGTTATACACTTTTTGGCCTTGAGTAGTTCACAATTCTGTTACTCTTTTGCCAGATGGAATACTGATTAATTTCAGAATGCTATTATGCGCAGTTGAACACAATAATAAAATATGCCTTCCAGAATGCCCAGAAAAATTAACAAATCATGAAGAAGTTAGGGTCTTGGGAATTCATAAGAACCAAGTTCTCCTCTACATATGATTCCTTAAAGATTTAGCTCCTACTTGTATACTTCAAATGTCAAGGAACTCAGTAACTGTAAGGTAGACAGTCCCAGTGTTGTCCTTTTGGGGGAAAGTTTCTTTTACTGAAATAATATGAAATTTCCTATTACTTCCACCTCTAGGTTCTTCAGAACAGTGAAATTCATCTCCATTCCTAAATAATAGCTTCAATTTTTTGTACATAGTTTAGTCTTCATTAAGTCTATTCTTCTTTGGACCAAGCATGTGCAGTGACCCAAACTCTCCCTCAGAGGCCAGATCTTACCAATCCCTCTCTCAGCTGCGCTGGTCTACACCCTGGAAGGCCTCCTACATCCTCTCTCCCCATCTCACCCTGATGGACTCTAGATTCAGAATGCCCCTGTGGCACTCAGGTCCTAGCACAGCACAGGAGACACCAGGAAGTCTCATACAACCATTCTTGACCTAAGTTCATTTCTCTTAGTTTTAATTTGTTAGTGTCATTTGGCTACTCTGAAACTTGTGGTTCACTAAAACCCGAAGGTATTTTTCAACATTTATCTGTAGAGTTAAAACTCTCCACTATATTCCTGTTAACTTTAGACTAACTGATGGACTTTGTATTTATTCTTGTTACATTACAAAATATTGATTCCTGCCTAGTATGAATTTTGTGTGCTTATTTTGCCATTTGAGATGTCAGCCATCCTCTCCAGCTCTCAGCCATCCTTTCCATTAACCAAGTCAAAAATCAAAATACTAAACAGGACAGGGTGAAGGGCAAAATGCTGTGACAAAATCTAAGCACTTAAATATATGAGATAAAAATGCTAAATCTCATTTAAATTATGCATCAAAAATTAAAATTCCAAATATATTTTATGAAGTGAATCTTGAGGTGAATTTACTCCCTGTGTCTAAGAGGATAAAAGTATAATAGGATTAGCAATACCCACAATTGCCAACCTGAGAAAATCACTTTTTAAAAAACCTTACTGACTACAGGAAAGCTGAAGGACAAGGGGTATGCTGACATCCTTATGGAAAGCATTTATTGTGCTGTGCAAGGAAATTTAAGATCCATTATTCTGTAATTCTTCCCATCAGATAGGCTTACTTAGGCTTTCTCTTGCCTAGATGCCCACATTAATAATATGTAACTAAGTTTGATATTAGTCTGCTAACAATATCAATTGGTCCATAATTTTAAATACACACAAAGACTTCTAGTCGCACCTCTCAATTCAGTGATCTCAAAGAACCGTCAAAAGAGCGATACAAAAATCAACTAGCAAAAGAAAACTAATCTGCATAAGCAATTTGTCTTTGGTTATATGTTTTGCAGATAAATATGTATATGCATTTAGCCTTGAGAGATATATATAGAATTGTTTAACTGTGATGCTTTTAGCAGTAAAATCCATGACCTAATTGCTATAAATTCATTACCAAAGCTTTTTCCTTTCTCACGCCAGGCTAAAGTATAAACCTTGCACCATTACAAATTCTAACTGCAGCCAAATACATCCAATTATAATCAGTTGCACTAAACCCTCACTTTGCATTAGGCATAATTAACCGTGTGATAAATAATCAGTATAATAACGTTTAATGTGCTGTGATAGCATTTCTGAACTACTCATGAGGATTCTAGAAAATAGAATATACTTCAATTCTAACTGCTAATGTGTTTAACCATTTCATGCCTGTGCCTTATTAGAGAAATTTTAGTATACCCACCCCAAAATTAAGGCTCTCCTAATGTATGTGGTAATAAAAAATTCTCTACTTTCATCAGAATATTATCTACTGTAATAAATTTTAATAGTAAATTACAAATATAGCCACTTCCTAATTTTTTAAGAATTCCCAGAGTGGCCAAGGTTTTTCTTGGCATACTAGAAGGTATAAATTAATTAGGAAAAAAACTTTAATTCATGCATTCACCTTTCAAAATAAATCTCAAACCTGGTTTATTTCAAGAATAATAATAATAATAAATAGGAAGAAGGAGGAGGAGGAGGAGGAAGAAGAGAGGGAGAGGAAGGAAAAGTGGAAGGAGAAAGGAGAGGAAGAGAAGGAAGATCTCTGCTAGATCATTGTAAAGGACGCTATACATGTCTATTACATGGAAGAATATTTTTATTCTAGCACATAACATTTTTTTAACTCACCAACTTTTACTATAATTCATGTATTTCACAGAAACAGGAATGTAGCAAACAGTAATATAAGAAAATCTTTTTAAACTGAAGGTTTGTGAGGCGCCTGGGTGGCTCAGTTGGTTAAGCATTGGACTCCTGATTTGGGCTCAGTTCGATCACGGTTTATGAGATCGAGCCCTGGGTCTGGCTCTACACTGACAGTGTGGAGCCTGCTTGGGATTCTCTCTCTACTCTCTCTCTGCCCTGCCCCTGCTCATGGGCTCTTTCTCTCTCTCAAAATAAATAAACATTAAAAAAAATAAAAATAAAAGTAAACTGCAGGTTTGTGCATGTTGCTCTCTTTACATCGGGAACAGGCTCTCCTTATATCTGCACACCAGCTGCCCTGGGCGGAGGCCTCCCTGCAGCTCAGCCCCGGGCACACCTGGCACCACCCACGGGGCAGCAGGGTCCGCAGCTCTCCTTGCAGCAGGTGCATTCACACTCACTGTATTTACAGTTCTGGCGCAGGTGCAGGAACCACCTGCGGAGCAGGAGCAGTTGGGGCCCATTTCAAACTGAGGTGAGGGCAGAGGTCCAAAGCAGGTAACACAGGGAGACACTGGTGCGGGCTGGAGGCGTGGTCTAGCACATAACATCTTCTATTATCACTGTTAATAACGTCCTATTTCCATGACAGCAAGGTCAATTAGGAATAATATCAAATAAAATTTTTGAATTAAATGCTCTTTATTTAATTTTAGGCTAATTTCACTCATGTCATTAAATCACAAAATAACAATAGTACCTATTACAATTCTATGTTTCTATTTTTCTAGAAACCCTATACCAATAAACTTTATGGAACTGCTAAAACTAACTGGTTGTGCTGAAATTTGTTGGGCATTGTAATAGCGCTTAAAAAAATAGATCCTAAACTAAGACTTAAGACTTTTTTTCTCCCCTGGGTGTAAACTATCATGATAATATTTGCCCTAGTGAGTTGTGACCTATCTATTCATTACAAACACGGTATATGTTACATTTAATTATTTACCTGTTTCTCCCTCTTTGTCTGAAAACTTTTCGCTGGTCATCTCTCTGGCTCAGTTTACTACTTCCATCTTTAAAGACTACTCTTAATTAACCATAATTGCTCTTTTATGTTATCTCTCCAAACATTTTGTGTCCAATAACCCAAATTTGGTGAAGAAGATACTCTCAGGATTGTTTTCATTTCATGTCTGCAACATTTGCAAAGATTTTTACAGGAGAGTTAGGAGAGCCTCTTACTTGTCTTTAATCGGCTGTTACACAGGTAACCACATAATGCAAAAGAGTTACCCTTCAAAAGAGAAACCCAATTTACCAGAGCGCGGTCAATGTAGGATTCTACTAGAAGAGCTGATAGAGTCATTCATTCACATCCCCTCACCATTATAAATAAATGTGGATGGAATTTTGGATGAATAAATATGAAATAATAGAGTGACCTCAACAAGCTTCTCATGAAGTTTAGTCTGTACCCTTGTAGTGATTGCACATGTTCAAATGGACTCACCTACTCGTCCACAAAGAATAAATTAGGAGTCATCAAGAAGTTTCTTTCTTCTCTACATACAATGAAGGAGAGTATGGATCTAGCCAAAGTATCCTATTCTTATTCTCATTTTATTACCATTTATAAATGATATTAGCTGATATGAAAATCAAGAAAATAAATAATTAAGGAAGCTACATGAAGGTACTATTAAAAATTTTTTACTCTCAAAGAAATAGCATATAACTCTTGAACTCACAAGAATATTAAAATCAGAAGGGGATGAGAATGGATATGAAATATTCTGTGAGAAGATTCCTCCTCTAATGTCTGTACAACAGTTCTCCAAACATTCATTTCTGCCAGACACACGAACAACCTATGCCAGAGACAGACTTGAATGATACATGGTCTCTTGCTTTCACAAGATTCATGTATTAATTAGGGAAACAAGGTAAATAGAAAATAATTACAGGACAGTGTGATAATTGCTAGAGATGTGCCATGGAGGAAGTGATGGTTAGAACGCAAGAAACAACAGATTAAAAGTGGAGTAAGGTGTTCTACACTGAGGGAAAAGCATATGCAAACACACAACAGCAAGTGTCTGATAGCCTGCCACCTAGGGGAACAGCAGATCGTACGACCAGATTGCTGCAAGTCTGTGACCACATGATAGGAGATACTGTCCGGAGAAGGGCTACGGACAAGGTTACAGGTGTGCAGACCCTCTGCTGACCTCCAAATAGTGATCTCACTATTTCTTTTCTGTACATCATTCCACTCGTACTCTCCCTTCTCTCCTAATTTACCCAGCTTAGATACTGTAAGCCACTATTAGAATCACTGCTTATGAACACCCTCCAGTGCCTTGCCCCTTTCTTCCTGTGCCGTGTTTCCACAGCAAAACCCAAACCCTGGTTCTCCCCAATCTTACACCTTCTCCGTAGCTGCACCAGAGCAGCTGAATCTGAAGCAGCCAGGGGAAAATAACAAAAACACGCATGATCTTAGCGATAATAACCACACAGACTCACCTCGCTTTACGTCTCAACTGTAACTCTCAGCAATACATTTTCTTTTTCCAGATTAGTTTGCTCTTCTCCTCAACAACCTATTTCACACCTTCCTTCTTTCCAAACAACAATCAGCACTTCCTTACCTATCTCCCTTATTTCAGCGACAAAATAAAATCAACCAAAAGGGAATTACGCCATTTCCCGCCTCCCATTTATACCAGCTAACGTACATGTGTGTCTATAATCAGTCTGCTCTCTCATAAAAATGGATAAATAATAACTTCCCCTCTTGAGAGCCAACCCTTCCACTTGCTCTCTGGACACATCCTCTTCTGCCCACACTAGCTAAATCACCAGCTTGTGAAACCATCCTCCTCCACTCTCTCCTAGATTAATTTTTCCTAACTCCTTCCCATCTGAGTTTAAACATGCTATCATATGTCCGTCTTTAAATCTCCCCTTTAAACCCATGCCCCACCCAGATGCTATATTATCTTATCATAAGCCAGTATTTCTATAATCTATATTCCCTATCATAGCAAAATCCCTGGAGTGTGTTATTTCTCTGTGCACTCTCCATTTCCTTCACTCTCATTCTTTCCTGACCCACTTGAAACAGTCTTTCATCTTCGTCACTCTACTGAAGCTGCTTTTGTCCAGGTCTCCAACCGTCTCCATTTGCCAAAAGAAAAATAATAATTCTCAATCCTTATCATATTCCACCTCTTTAAATAAGGGGGGAACACCTGGGTGGTTCAGTCGGTTAAGTGTCTGACTCTTGGTTTCAGCTCAGGTCATGATCTCACAGTTGAGGAGTTCAAGCCTCACATCGGGCTCTGTGCTGACAGCATGGAGCCTGCTTAGGGTTCTTTCTCCCTCTCTCTCTCTCTGCCCCTCCTCAGCTTGCTCTCTGTCATTCATATATATATACATACATACATGTATATATGTACATATATACATACATGTATATGTACATACGTATACATATATATATGAATAGCCTTGATGCCTCAAGGCTATGTAATTGACCTTCTGTAATTACACACTTTCCCTAGGTATTTCATCTGGCCCCAGAATTTTGAATACTATTGATAAATTTGATCTCCATCTATATTCATTATCTATTGCTGTGTGACAAATTACCCCAAAATTTAGAAACTTAAAGCAACATACATTTAATTATCTCAGTTTCTGTGAACCAGGAGTCTGGGGACAGGTTAGCAGAGTGCCTCTGGCTCAAGGTCTCTCTTGGAATTGTAGTGATCTGAAGACTTAACTGGGGCTGAAGGATTTGCTCCCAAGCTCACACACATAGCTGTTGGCAGGCCTTGCTCCCTCACCTCATGGGCCCCACCTTAGGGCTGCCTCACAATGTGGCAGCTGATTTTCCCCAGGCTAAAAATTCTGAGACAGAGCTAGAGAGAGTGCCCTAGACAGAAGCTATAGTCTTTATGGAAGTCAACCTCAGAAGTCACATCCTATTACTTCTGCCATATTCTGTTCATTAAAGCAAGTCAGTGAGCACAACCCATATTCCAGGGGTGGTGATTCCTCAAGAGTGTGAATGTCAGAATGTCAGTAATGAAGGCCAGTTCAGGGCTGTCTACCATTCCACATTCTCTCCCCAAACCTCAAGATTCAAAAGTGTCTTGAGCTTGAGACTTGTGAGGATCCATGTATAGGAGTTTTCTCATCATATCCTCTGACCATGATGCTGTCTCTGCTCAATAACACTGGGTAGTAGCAGGGGTAGAGTAATAGCAAATGTTCTTAACTCTGTGCTTACCCTCATCTACTGCTGGCACCCAGGATTGTCACTCCCACCCTCTGCAGGATCAACACTCCTCTGGTGGTATCTGCATGTATGTCTTCTGAGGGGTTTCAAGACCTTTGCTCGGCAACACTTAAGCAGACCTTTGCAATTGATGTCCATGCCTCTAGTCAATGTGGTAATGCCATGCTCCCCCAGGTCAGGCTTAAGCCATAATGGATGAGGGACAGAGGCTCCTTGTGTGAATAGAATCACCCTTCTCACTGCAGTTGGAGGCTCCTTGCCTCTTCTCCCCAATTCTGGCAACACAGTGATGTGGCCAGTGTTAAAAGAGATCACATTCTACAGTGGAATCACTTGAGATCTCTAGTCTTTTAGCAAATTTAAAGTATACAATATTGTTAACTATAGTCACCATGCCGCACATTAGGTCTCCAGAAATTATTCATCTTATAACTGAAAGTTTGTACCCTTTGACCAACATCTCCCAATTTCCCCCAGTCCCCAGCTGGTGGTAACCACCATTGTTATTATGAGTCTTATATATATCAAAACATCTGTTGTATATCTTAAATATATGTAATTTTTGTCAATCATATGTCCATAAAGATGGAAGCAAATAAAATATTTAAAAAGAGAGATCACATTCTAGGAATACAATGGTTATAACCTGAAGAGTTCAAGAGAAGATAGAGTTGGAAGACAGTGTATTTTACATTTACACTATAAAATTCTGAAAAATAAATTTAACATGACTAGAAAATGAATGATTGTTGACATTTTACTGCATTCTCTGGATAAGACTTGCATTTGTGGTTATCATCAACAAAGCACAGTAACAACTTTAATAGAGTCGTTGGAACCCAGTATTCACAGAGGATGATACAGAAACATAAGCAATGATGTAACCAGCACTAAATAAATGATATGAGGGAACTGCAGGCAAAGGCAAGAAGACATATTTTGTTTTACTACAAGCAGGATCCCAAGAGCCATGGCACTTTGAACAATAACAATGATGCTACCTTTTTCTCATGGTAAATGTAGTAGGTTGAATAGTGTGCCTCAAAATTCACATCCATCCAGAACCTCAGAATGTGACTTTATTAGGAAATAGGGTCTTCAGAGATATAATTAATTATGTCAGTATATGGCCACACTGAATTAGGGCAGGCTCTATGTCTAATGATTGATGTCCTTTTAGGAAGAGGAGAGGACAAACAGAGATACACCAAAAAAGAGAAAGAAAGAGAGAGAGAGAGAGAAAGGAAAGGAAAGGAAAGGAAAGGAAAGGAAAGGAGGAAGGAAGGGAGAGAGAAAAGGAAGGAAGGGGAGAGGGAGAAGGTGAGGGGGGATGGAGGGAGGGAGAAAAGAAAGAAAGAAAGAAAGAAAGAAAGAAAGAAAGAAAGAAAGAAAGAAAGAAAGAAAGAAAGAAAAGACCACATACACATGGAAGTAGAGATTGAAGCGACGCATCTACTACAAGTCAAGGAACACCAAGGACTTCTAGGAGCTGCCGGAAGCTAGGAAGGAAAGAGTGTTCTCTAGAGCCTTCAGAGGAGCATGGTCCTGCCAACATCTTGATTTCAGGCTTCTAGCCTCCAGAACGGTGAGAGATACATGTCTGTTGTATTAAACCACCCAGTTGTGGTAATTAGTTCTAGCAGCCATAAGAACATAACACAGGAGATAGAAAATTAGCCATATTTGACAATAAAGAAATTAAAGCGATGGTTCTTGAACCTGAACAAGAAGAGGTGGTGCCTAAACACTATAGAAGAATCTACACATCCACTTAGTGGACAATAAACAAGGAAATAAACCTCTTCTCTACTCTTTATTCTAAATCCTCATTAGTAAGTCATTATAACTCTTATGGACCCATGAATTTATAATAAATTTTTTAACCAGGTAGTTGCTACAGACAGGGACCACACAAAAATACGGGTCCAGGCCCCTACACATCCTAGATGTGGCCCTGCTACTGTTTACCTACATATTATTTTTGGTTCCTTTCCCTTTTTTAACTCGTACTATATGTGCTGGTTTGCCTGAGACAGTGCCATCTTCTACTGGTCCTGGTGTAATTATTAAAAGTGCCCCTTTTAGGGGCGCCTGGGTGGCGCAGTCGGTTAAGCGTCCGACTTCAGCCAGGTCACGATCTCGCGGTCCGTGACTTCGAGCCCCGCGTCGGGCTCTGGGCCGATGGCTCAGAGCCTGGAGCCTGTTTCCGATTCTGTGTCTCCCTCTCTCTCTGCCCCTCCCCTGTTCATGCTCTGTCTCTCTCTGTCCCAAAAATAAATAAACGTTGAAAAAAAAATTTTAAAAAAAAGTGCCCCTTTTATGCTCAAAACAATCCCACTTTGATTGATAAAATTACATGTCTTTCCAAATATACCATCAGGGAGTCTTATGTGCCTTACATTAAAAACAAAACAAAACAAAACTCCACTCTCCACCATCTTTCAATGGGCTTTTATAAGACCAGCCAAACTGTTCTCCCTGTTCCTATTCTTATCCCCCCACTCTCCCCCCCACACACACTCCCACATAATTCATTCTCCTAAAAGCTGTCAGCGTGATCGTCTTAAAGTGATAATCAATATATGCCATCCTGCTAAATAAGTAAAAATAAACAGAACAAAGCTCAACGATTGCTTCCTATCACACACAGAATGAAGTCAAAAGCCTGGAATACTTGACCCCCAATTTGTCTCATGACTCCCTCCTCCTCCCTATTCAGGTATACACTCAGACACCACATCCTCAGAGCGCCCTTCCCTGACTGCCCCATCTTCATTGTTCCCTTCCATCCCTGTCACTCTTTTGTTCCAAGTTTTCTGTTTTCTTTATAACACTTAACACTACTAAAGTTATGCTATATCCTGTATGATGATTTTATTTTCATCTAGTCTGTCCCCCTCAATTAAAATGTAAGCTTAGGGGCACCTGGGTGGCTCAGTTAGTTAAGCGATGACTCTTGATTTTGGCTCAGGTCATAATCTCATGGTTCATGAGATGGAGCCCCACGCTGGGCTCCAGGTTAACAGTGTGGAGCCTGCTTAGGATTCCTTTCTCCCTCTCTTTCTGTTCCTCCTTGACTCATAAGCACACTCTCTCTCTCTCCCTCTCTCTCTCTCTCTCAAAATAAATAAATAAATGTTAAAAAAAATAGAATGTAGGCTTAATGAGGGCAGGGACTTTATCTTTTTCACCACTGCAATTGCCATACCTAGAAGAATGCCTGGAACACCACACTCAATAAATATTTACTACAGGTTAAAGTAACTGTTTAATCGTGTCTCACAAAAGATACATATTTACAGAGCTATGGAAACTAAGTTGAAAAGGAGTTAATTACAATGGCTATGGTCAAATGCAACCTGTACATGGGTTCTAGATTAATGTTCCTCAAACACGAGTATACATCTATCACTCCACTACTCCAAAATCTTTAATCTTTTTATTACAGAATAAATTCCAAACTTACTAGCAGAGTATTCAGAGTTACGTTCAGTCTGTCCCTACTTAATTCTCCGCAACTTTAAGTTTTCATCTCTGATTTGTGGACTGCACTTATAAAATTTCAGCTTCATTCTCATATTTTGTTATCTATTGAGAAGGTCTTCTTCCATACCAAGCCTTCCTTGCAAACCTCTTTCCACATATGTAACTCTGATTTGTCTTTCAAGGAGGGGGTCAAGTGTTCTACTGCTCTACTGTGTGTTCTCAGATATTTCCAGATCTTCCTTGGCCTTCTCCTCCCTGCAAGTGTGGTTTCTTATCATGTGCATCATTCATCTGGTGTTTGGCAATTGTTTTAGTGAACTGTTACTTTTTACATTACACAGGATTCCTGCTGAATTAAGTATAAATAGTTGGAAAACATAAATACTTACATTCTTTGTGTCAGTCACAGAATTGAGACTATAGTCAATACCCCATAACTTATTACTGATTAACTCATAAGTAGATACATACACCATATGTAAATGGTGCTCTCTCTGACTCAAATTATCCTGGAGAATAAGCTCAATGTACTGAGAGGTGTTTTTTTTCTTTTTTTTTTCAATATATGAAGTTTATTGTCAAATTGGTTTCCATACAACACCCAGTGCTGATCCCAAAAGGTGTCCTCCTCAATACCCATCACCCATCCTCCCCTCCCTCCCATCCCCCATCAACCCTCAGTTTGTTCTCAGTTTTTAAGAGTCTCTCATGCTTTGGCTCTGAGAGCTGTTTTTGAGTCAAGTTGACTTCTATGTTAGTTGGTTTAGGAAGAAGGAAATTCAATTGGAAATATACATTTGTTGAAATGAAAAGACTAAGCCACACAGGATTCTTTTCTCAATAAAAAGTATAAATATGTAGCAGTGCCTGGGTGGCTCAGTCAGTTAAGCATCTGACTCTTGATTTTTGGCTCAGGTCATGATCTCTCAGTACATGGGATCCAGCCCTGTGACAGGCTCTGCGTTGACAGTGCAGAGCCTGCTTCGGATTCTCTCTCTCCCTCTCTCTCTCTCTCTGCCCCTCCCCCTGCTTGCACTCTCTTTCTCTCTGAAAACAAATAACCTTTTAAAAACGTACAAATATGTGATATTTAGAATAAATGACAGAGAAAATGGAGAAGAGCATTTCAGACCTCTTTTCTCAAAAGACAAGAATAAAATTATCAACCTTCCTGGAAGGTTGTTCACCAGCTATAAAATCTCATTCATTATTTCTCTTTTTTCCTATCTTTAATTTTTTTTTCAATATATGAAGTTTATTGTCAAGTTGGTTTCCATACAACACCCAGTGCTCATCCCAAAAGGTGCCTTCCTCAATACCCATCCCTCCTCTCCCTCCCACCCCCCATCAACCCTCAGTTTGTTCTGTTTTTAAGAGTCTCTTATGCTTGGCTCTCTCCCACTCTAACCTCTTTTTTTTTTCCTTCCCCTCCCATGGGTTTCTGTTAAGTTTCTCAGGATCCACATAAGAGTGAAAACATGGTGTCTGTCTTTCTCTGTATGGCTTATTTCACTTAGCATCACACTCTCCAGTTCCACCCACGTTGCTACAAAAGGCCATGTTTCATTCTTTCTCATTGACATGTAGTACTCCATTGTGTATATAAACCACAATTTCTTTATCCATTCATCAGTTGATGGACATTTAGGCTCTTTCCATAATTTGGCTATTGTTGAGAGTGCTGCTATGAACATTGGGGTACTAGTGCCCCTATGCATCAGTACTCCTGTATCCCTTGGGTAAATTCCTAGCAGTGCTATTGCTGGGTCATAGGGTAGGTCTATTTTTAATTTTTTGAGGAACCTGCACACTGTTTTCCAGAGTGGCTGCACCAATTTGCATTCCCACCAATGGTGCAAGAGGGTTCCCGTTTCTCCACATCCTCTCCAGCATCTATAGCCTCCTGATTTGTTCATTTTGGCCACTCTGACTGGCGTGAGGTAATATCTGAGTGTGGTTTTGATTTGTATTTCCCTGATGAGAAGCGGCGTTGAGCATCTTTTCATGTGCCTGTTGGCCATCCGGATGTCTTCTTTAGAGAAGTGTCTATTCATATTTTCTGCCCATTTCTTCACTGGATTATTTGTTTTTCGGGTGTGGAGTTTGGTGATCTCTTTATAGATTTTGGATACTAGCCCTTTGTCCGATAAGTCATTTGCAAATATCTTTTCCCATTCTGTTGGTTGCCTTTTAGTTTTGTTGGTTGTTTCCTTTGCAGTGCAGAAGCTTTTTATCTTCATAAGGTCCCAGTAATTCACTTTTGCTTTTAATTCCCTTGCCTTTGGGGATGTGTCGAGTAAGAGATTGCTACGGCTGAGGTCAGAGAGGTCTTTTCCTGCTTTCTCCTCTAGGGTTTTGATGGTTTCGTGTCTCACATTCAGGTCCTTTATCCATTTTGAGTTTATTTTTGTGAATGGTGTGAGAAAGTGGTCTAGTTTCAACCTTCTGCATGTTGCTGTCCAGTTCTCCCAGCACCATTTGTTAAAGAGACTGTCTTTTTTCCATTGGATGTTCTTTCCTGCTTTGTCAAAGATTAGTTGGCCATACGTTTGTGGGTTTAGTTCTGGGGTTTCTATTCTATTCCATTGGTCTATGTGTCTGTTTTTGTGCCAATACCATGCTGTCTTGATGATGACAGCTTTGTAGTAGAGGCTAAAGTCTGGGATTGTGATGCCTCCTGCTTTGGTCTTCTTCTTCAAAATGACTTTGGCTATTCGGAGCCTTTGGTGGTTCCATACGAATTTTAGGATTGCTTGTTCTAGTTTCAAGAAGAATGCTGGTGCAATTTTGATTGGGATTGCATTGAATGTGTAGATAACTTATCTTTAATTTTTAAAGTAAGTTTAAAACATCAAGTGTTGGTCCGCAGCCAACTAAAAAACATTCTTTGACTCTGCATGCTTGTCGAACTCTGACGACGGCGTGGAGTACTGCTTTGAATTTTCAGGTCGCATTTCCATACCAAGAGCTCCTGTAATGGCTCTCCAGTCCTGTGAGAAACTTCTCCAGAAGGAGAGCAGATGTGGCATTCATATGTTTCCCTGATGTTCATTTTCTTGGACTTCATTTCATTTAACCCTTTAACTCTTTTTTAAAGGGGAATAGTGTTCTTGGCTTAAAATATTAGTTTTATTTCTGTATAAGTTTGCACAAGGCATTAACATACATTATGATATGTAATCATATCATAAAATATGATAACAAAATCAGGTAAATTCATCAGTCACCCTATAGTGATTGTGTTCAACATGGTGTTACACATATAAAATGCCTACAATTTTAAAATCCATCACAACCTTGATCAAGGAGAGGTAAGAATATTACTGAAGAGCACTGTTTAATATCCTATAAAAGAGCCTCTGGATTTATTCTGCTTTTACTAAATAACTCTATGGGTTATTTAAAAGTGAGCACAATTCAGGGGCACCTGGGTGGCTCAGTCAGTTAAGCATCCGACTTCAGCTCAAGTCATGATCTCGCAGTTCGTGAGTTTGAGCCCCATGTCGGGCTCTGTGCTGACAGCTCAGAGGCTGGAGCCTGCTTCAGATTCTATGTCTCCCTCTCTCTCTCTCTGCCCCTCCCCTGCTCACTCTCTCTCTCTCTCTCTCTCAAAAAATGAATAACCTAAAAAAACATTTTTTTAAGTGAACACAGTTCAAACTTTACCTCTTTTGTAAAGACATTTTATTAATCTTTGCATCCTTAGGACCTAGCACTGTATCCTCAAAACAGTCAGATGATCACTTTTCTTTTTTATTTGAATTATTCAGTTTCCCCCTCTCTAGCCCATAAACCAGTTTTCATTTCTTTTTCCCAAAGTACATTCTGCTGATCTCCATCAGAACTGTATGCAGACTCTAGACCAAAGCTACTAAGTCAGTTTCTGAAGATGGAATCCACAACTCTGAATTTTTAATAAGCTTCCTGAATAATCCTCATCCACATGAAATTTTGAGACCCAGCCCCCTCCCCCCCCCACACACATACACACCATACAACAAACACATTTCTTTTTTTTTTTTTTTTTTTCTGTTTCAGTCTTTTCTTTTCTTTTCTTTTTTTTTTTTTTTTTTTTATGAAATTTATTGACAAATTGGTTTCCATACAACACCCAGTGCTCATCCCAAAAGGTGCCCTCCTCAATACCCATCACCCACCCTCTCCTCCCTCCCACCCCCCATCAACCCTCAGTTTGTTCTCAGTTTTTAAGTCTCTTATGCTTTGGCTCTCTCCCATTCTAACCTCTTTTTTTTTTTTTTCCTTCCCCTCCCCCATGGGTTCCTGTGAAGTTTCTCAGGATCCACATAAGAGTGAAACCATATGGTATCTGTCTTTCTCTGTATGGCTTATTTCACTTAGCATCACTCTCCAGTTCCATCCACGTTGCTACAAAAGGCCATATTTCATTTTTTCTCATTGCCACGTAATATTCCATTGTGTATATAAACCACAATTTCTTTATCCATTCATCAGTTGATGGACATTTAGGCTCTTTCCATAATTTGGCTATTGTTGAGAGTGCTGCTATGAACATTGGGGTACACGTGGCCCTATGCATCAGCGCTCCTGTATCCCTTGGATAAATTCCTAGCAGTGCTATTGCTGGGTCATAGGGTAGGTCTATTTTTAATTTTCTGAGGAACCTCCACACTGCTTTCCAGAGCGGCTGCACCAATTTGCATTCCCACCAACAGTGCAAGAGGGTTCCCGTTTCTCCACATCCTCTCCAGCATCTATAGTCTCCGGATTTGTTCATTTTGGCCACTCTGACTGGCGTGAGGTGATACCTGAGTGTGGTTTTGATTTGTATTTCCCTGATAAGGAGCGACGCTGAACATCTTTTCATGTGCCTGTTGGCCATCCGGATGTCTTCTTTAGAGAAGTGTCTATTCATGTTTTCTGCCCATTTCTTCACTGGGTTATTTGTTTTTCGGGTGTGGAGTTTGGTGAGCTCTTTATAGATTTTGGATACTAGCCCTTTGTCCGATATGTCATTTGCGAATATCTTTTCCCATTCCGTTGGTTGCCTTTTAGTTTTGTTGGTTGTTTCCTTGGCTGTGCAGAAGCTTTTTATCTTCATAAGGTCCCAGTAATTCACTTTTGCTTTTAATTCCCTTGCCTTTGGGGATGTGTCCAGTAAGAGATTGCTACGGCTGAGGTCAGAGAGGTCTTTTCCTGCTTTCTCCTCTAAGGTTTTGATGGTTTCCTGTCTCACATTTAGGTCCTTTATCCATTTTGAGTTTATTTTTGTGAATGGTGTGAGAAAGTGGTCTAGTTTCAACCTTCTGCATGTTGCTGTCCAGTTCTCCCAGCACCATTTGTTAAAGAGGCTGTCTTTTTTCCATTGGATGTTCTTTCCTGCTTTGTCAAAGATGAGTTGGCCATACGTTTGTGGGTCTAGTTCTGGGGTTTCTATTCTATTCCATTGGTCTATGTGTCTGTTTTTGTGCCAATACCATGCTGTCTTGATGATGACAGCTTTGTAGTAGAGGCTAAAGTCTGGGATTGTGATGCCTCCTGCTTTGGTCTTCTTCTTCAAAATTCCTTTGGCTATTCGGGGCCTTTTGTGGTTCCATATGAATTTTAGGATTGCTTGTTCTAGTTTCGAGAAGAATGCTGGTGCAATTTTGATTGGGATTGCATTGAATGTGTAGATAGCTTTGGGTAGTATTGACATTTTGACAATATTTATTTTTCCAATCCATGAGCAGGGAATGTCTTTCCATTTCTTTAAATCTTCTTCAATTTCCTTCATAAGCTTTCTACAATTTTCAGCATACAGATCCTTTACATCTTTGGTTAGATTTATTCCTAGGTATTTTATGCTTCTTGGTGCAATTGTGAATGGGATCAGTTTCTTTATTTGTCTTTCTGTTGCTTCATTGTTAGTGTATAAGAATGCAACTGATTTCTGTACATTGATTTTGTATCCTGCAACTTTGCTGAATTCCTGTATCAGTTCTAGCAGACTTTTGGTGGAGTCTATCGGATTTTCCATGTATAATATCATGTCATCTGCAAAAAGCGAAAGCTTGACTTCATCTTTGCCAATTTTGATGCCTTTGATTTCCTTTTGTTGTCTGATTGCTGATGCTAGAACTTCCAGCACTATGTTAAACAGCAGCGGTGAGAGTGGGCATCCTTGTCGTGTTCCTGATCTCAGGGAAAAAGCTCTCAGTTTTTCCCCGTTGAGGATGATGCTAGCTGTGGGCTTTTCATAAATGGCTTTTATGATCTTTAAGTATGTTCCTTCTATCCCGACTTTCTCAAGGGTTTTTATTAAGAAAGGGTGCTGGATTTTGTCGAAGGCCTTTTCTGCATCGATTGACAGGATCATATGGTTCTTCTCTTTTTTTTTGTTAATGTGATGTATCACGTTGATTGATTTGCGAATGTTGAACCAGCCCTGCATCCCAGGAATGAATCCCACTTGATCATGGTGAATAATTCTTTTTATATGCCGTTGAATTCGATTTGCTAGTACCTTATTGAGAATTTTTGCATCCATATTCATCAGGGATATTGGCCTGTAGTTCTCTTTTTTTACTGGGTCTCTGTCTGGTTTAGGAATCAAAGTAATACTGGCTTCATAGAATGAGTCTGGAAGTTTTCCTTCCCTTTCTATTTCTTGGAATAGCTTGAGAAGGATAGGTATTATCTCTGCTTTAAACGTCTGGTAGAACTCCCCTGGGAAGCCATCTGGTCCTGGACTCTTATTTGTTGGGAGATTTTTGATAACCGATTCAATTTCTTCGCTGGTTATGGGTCTGTTCAAGCTTTCTATTTCCTCCTGATTGAGTTTTGGAAGAGTGTGGTTGTTCAGGAATTTGTCCATTTCTTCCAGGTTGTCCAGTTTGTTGGCATATAAGTTTTCATAGTATTCCCTGATAATTGTTTGTATCTCTGAGGGATTGGTTGTAATAATTCCATTTTCATTCATGATTTTATCTATTTGGGTCATCTCCCTTTTCTTTTTGAGAAGCCTGGCTAGAGGTTTGTCAATTTTGTTTATTTTTTCAAAAAACCAACTCTTGGTTTCGTTGATCTGCTCTACAGTTTTTTTAGTTTCTATATTGTTTATTTCTGCCCTGATCTTTATTATTTCTCTTCTTCTGCTGGGCTTAGGCTGCCTTTGCTGTTCTGCTTCTAGTTCC
Organism: Prionailurus viverrinus; assembly: GCF_022837055.1. NCBI lineage: Eukaryota > Metazoa > Chordata > Mammalia > Carnivora > Felidae > Prionailurus > Prionailurus viverrinus. Next base: position 50,030,315 of record NC_062567.1, on the reverse strand, counting down.
TTTAGGTGTGCTGTTAGATTTTGTATTTGGGATTTTTCTTGTTTCTTGAGATAGGCCTGGATTGCAATGTATTTTCCTCTCAGGACTGCCTTTGCTGCGTCCCAAAGCGTTTGGATTGTTGTATTTTCATTTTCATTTGTTTCCATATATTTTTTAATTTCTTCTCTAATTGCCTGGTTGACCCACTCATTCGTTAGTAGGGTGTTCTTTAACCTCCATGCTTTTGGAGGTTTTCCAGACTTTTTTCTGTGGTTGATTTCAAGCTTCATAGCATTGTGGTCTGAAAGTAAGCATGGTATAATTTCAATTCTGGTAAACTTATGAAGGGCTGTTTTGTGACCCAGTATATGATCTATCTTGGAGAATGTTCCATGTGCACTCGAGAAGAAAGTATATTCTGTTGCTTTGGGATGCAGAGTTCTAAATATATCTGTCAAGTCCATCTGATCCAATGTCTCGTTCAGGGCCCTTGTTTCTTTATTGGCCGTGTGTCTAGATGATCTATCCATTTCTGTAAGTGGTGTATTAAAGTCCCCTGCAATTACCACATTCTTATCAATAAGGTTGCTTATGTTTATGAGTAATTGTTTTATATATTTGGGGGCTCCGGTATTCGGTGCATAGACATTTATAATTGTTAGCTCTTCCTGATGGATAGACCCTGTAACTATTATATAATGTCCTTCTTCATCTCTTGTTACAGCCTTTAATTTAAAGTCTAGTTTGTCTGATATAAGTATGGCTACTCCAGCTTTCTTTTGGCTTCCAGTCGCATGATAAATAGTTCTCCATCCCCTCACTCTCAATCTAAAGGTGTCCTCAGGTCTAAAATGAGTCTCTTGTAGACAGCAAATCGATGGGTCTTGTTTTTTTATCCATTCTGATACCCTATGTCTTTTGGTTGGCGCATTTAATCCATTTACATTCAGTGTTATTATAGAAAGATACGGGTTTAGAGTCATTGTGATGTCTGTATGTTTTATGCTTATAGTGATGTCTCTGGGACTTTGTCTCACAGGGTCCCCCTTAGGATCTCTTGTAGGGCTGGTTTAGTGGTGACAAATTCCTTCAGTTTTTGTTTGTTTGGGAAGACCTTTATCTCTCCTTCTATTCTAAATGACAGACTTGCTGGATAAAGGATTCTCGGCTGCATATTTTTTCTGTCTAGCACCCTGAAAATCTCGTGCCAATTCTTTCTGGCCTGCCAAGTTTCAAAAGAGAGATCAGTCACGAGTCTTATAGGTCTCCCTTTATATGTGAGGGCACGTTTACCCCTTGCTGCTTTCAGAATTTTCTCTTTATCCTTGTATTTTGCCAGTTTCACTATGATATGTCGTGTAGAAGATCGATTCAAGTTACGTCTGAAGGGAGTTCTCTGTGCCTCTTGGATTTCAATGCCTTTTTCCTTCCCCAGTTCAGGGAAGTTCTCAGCTATGATTTCTTCAAGTACCCCTTCAGCACCTTTCCCTCTCTCTTCCTCCTCTGGGATACCAATTATGCGTATATTATTTCTTTTTAGTGTATCACTTAATTCTCTAATTTTCCCCTCATACTCCTGGATTTTTTTATCTCTCTTTTTCTCAGCTTCCTCTTTTTCCATAACTTTATCTTCTAGTTCACCTATTCTCTCCTCTGCCTCTTCAAGCCGAGCTGTGGTGGTTTCCATTTTGTTATGCATTTCGTTTAAAGCGTTTTTCAGCTCCTCGTGACTGTTCCTTAGTCCCTTGATCTCTGTAGCAAGAGATTCTCTGCTGTCCTGTATACTGTTTTCAAGCCCAGCGATTAATTTTATGACTATTATTCTAAATTCACTTTCTGTTATATTATTTAAATCCTTTTTGATCAGCTCATTAGCTGTTGTTATTTCCTGGAGATTCTTCTGAGGGGAGTTCTTCCGCTTGGTCATTTTGGATAGTCCCTGGAGTGGTGAGGACCTGCAGGGCACTTCCCCTTTGCTGTAGTGTATAACTGGAGTTGGTGGGCGGGGCCGCAGTCAGACCTGATGTCTGTCCCCAGCCCACCGCTGGGGCCACGGTCAGACTGGTGTGTGCCTTCTCTTCCCCTCTCCTAGGGGCGGGATTCACTGTGGGGTGGTGTGGCTCGTCTGGGCTACTTGCACCTTGCCAGGCTTGTGATGCTGGGGATCTGGCGTATTAGCTGGGGTGGGTAGGCAAGGTGCTCAGGGGCAGGAGGGGCAGGCTTAGATCGCTTCTCCTTAGGTGATCCACTTCAGGAGGGGCCCTGTGGCAGCGGGAGGGAGTCAGATCCGCTGCCGGAGGTTTGGCTCCGCCGAAGCGCAGAGTTGGGTGTTTGCGCGGAGCGAGCAAGTTCCCCGGCAGGAACAGGTTCTCTTTGGGATTTTGGCTGGGGGATGGGCGGGGGAGATGGCGCTGGCGAGCGCCTTTGTTCCCCACCAAACTGAGCTCTGTTGTCAGGGGGCTCAGCAGCTCTCCCTCCCTTTGTCCTCCAGCCTTCCCGCTTTCCGAGCAGAGCTGTTAACTTATGACCTCCCAGACGCTAAGTCGCGCTTGTTGTGGGAACACAGTCCGTCAGGCCCCTCCGCTTTTGCCAGCCAGACTCCGGGGCTCTGCTTGGCCGGCGAGCCGCCCCTCCGCCCCGGCTCCCTCCCGCCAGTCCGTGGAGCGCGCACCGCCTCGCCGCCCTTCCTACCCTCTTCCGTGGGCCTCTCGTCTGCGTTTGGCTCCGGCGACTCCGTTCTGCTAATCCTCTGGCGGTTTTCTGGGTTATTTAGGCAGATGTAGATGGAATCTAAGTGATCAGCAGGACGTGCAGTGAGCCCAGCGTCCTCCTAAGCCGCCATCTTCAACAAACACATTTCTTACCCAGAGAAAATACACTAAGCAGATGTTACAAAGTAGGATTTTTCTATTGGTCTTTTTATCAGTTTACTAAAAGGAATGGCTGTTCACCCAGGGGAACTATTTACTAGGTGGACAATGAAAACTGGTAACACCTTTATAAAAACCTGCTTTGCATTTGCCATTTATTGACAAGTATGTCTTATGAGGAATCAGGACCCCTCATGTTCTCTTAACCCTCCCACATTCCCATGGAAATGTAACATATTTGAGCCACATGAGTCCTTCAATCTTCAAGAGCCCTACCATTTGGAGATGATTGAAAATACACAAAGAAGAAAATTCTAGAATGGCAAATATTTTAAAGTTGCAGGTATTAATAAAATATCAAATATCACATTTTAACCAAATACATGTATTAAATGCATTAAAGGGCAAAGACCTTCATATTATGAAGAAATTTCTGAAGTACAGTTGTGCTTGTTGCTGCTCTTTTTTTTTTCATAGCTTTCCTTATAGACTTTTTTCCTCTAGTGCTAGAATGGGCCGTGTAAAAGCTGGTTAAAAAGGCCTATTTCCAGTAAGTAATTTTCATGTGGACAGATGTTGTGCTAGTGTTCTCTGTTTGCTTTGCTGTCAGTCATTAAAGTATCTGGAATTGCTAGAAGGCTAATCAGCAATTTTTTGACAAATGCTAAGTAATTAAATGATTATAGCTCTAGCTAACTTTTCAAAAAAAATTAATGAAATCCCTGTCAAGTAGCTGAACTCGGGCAACTCTCTTTGTTAACCGCCCAGAAGTGTTTCTAATAATGAGAAAGCTTTTGCAGGGAGAGGAGCTCTTAAGGACGAAATGTAGCATGCACTACCACGTGCCTCTATATTGGAAAATAGAAAACATCTAGTACAGTAAAAGAAGTATGCTACCGAAGACTTGGGGCCAGAGAGAAATCAGTAGGCTATCTGATCAATTTTTTCTGAGGAAAAAAAAGTCCTTTGTATTCCAAACCTGCACCCGTGATTGTCCCTTTGTGCTCTTTGAGCTGGTTTTCCAGTGATTGTGATCAGTTTGTTTTAATCCATCCACACTCTCTCATTGGTTTCCCATCCCTGTCAGTACACGGTTCTATGAGCCACTGTCAAGATAACAGAAGTGAGTTTGAGCATAAAGCAATGACTGCTTGCGTTTCACACCATCATCATCGTCACCATCATCCATTTCAAATACGGAAAGTAGCAACAGCAGTAAACACATAGTTGAAAAATACAGTTTTTGTTACTGAATAACTGCAATAACAACAAAAAATACTGATCTCATCCTCATTTCAACTTTATGAGATAGGTGATGTCATTACCTCCATTTTATTTATTTATTTTTAATGTTTATTTATTTTTCAAAGAGAGAGAGTGCGTGTGCATGTGTGAGTGAGCGGGGGAGGAGCAGAGAGAGAGGGAGACACAGAATCAGAAGCAGGCTCCAGCCTCTGAGCTGTCAGCACAGAGCCGGATATGGGGCTCCAACTCATGAACCTCCAGATCGTGACCTGAGCCAAGTCGGACACTTAACCAACTGAGCCACCCGGCGCCCCTGATTATCTCCATTTTAAAGACGAAATCTAAAGCACAGAAAAGATACATGTGTTGCCCAAGGACATATAGGACCTGGTAAGTATCAGAACCAGGATTCAAAACAGGCAGGCTCCTTTCAGAGCACACTCTTCACCACGGAGTTATCTTGCTATCAAGAAAAATGAAACAGTTCATGTGGGCATGAATTCAACACTTCATTATCAGAGCTCCAAACAACTGATCTTACCAGTCATAAGTAAATCTTGCATAACAATTTAGATGCATAAAATTGAAATGAATAAATAAATAAATAAATAAATACATAAAATTAAAGTGAATCGTTTTTATCTAGCATAAAATATGTCCTGGAGAAAATAGGTATACATTGTCATAAGTATAATTTAAAACATTAATGTAAGAGAAATACTAAATGAGTATTATATTAGAATTAGCTCGGGGCGCCTGGGTGGCGCAGTCGGTTAAGCGTCCGACTTCAGCCAGGTCACGATCTTGCGGTCCGTGAGTTCGAGCCCCGCGTCGGGCTCTGGGCTGCTGGCTCGGAGCCTGGAGCCTGTTTCCGATTCTGTGTCTCCCTCTCTCTCTGCCCCTCCCCCATTCATGCTCTGTCTCTCTCTGTCCCAAAAATAAAATAAAAACGTTGAAAAAAAAAATTAAAAAAAAAAAAGAATTAGCTCTAATGTAGGGGCGCCTGGGTGGCGCAGTCAGTTAAGCGTCCGACTTCAGCCAGGTCACGATCTCGCGGTCAGTGAGTTCGAGCCCCGCGTCAGGCTCTGGGCTGATGGCTCAGAGCCTGGAGCCTGTTTCCAATTCTGTGTCTCCCTCTCTCTCTGCCCCTCCCCCGTTCATGCTCTGTCTCTTGCTGTCCCCAAAATAAATAAACGTTGAATAAAAAAAAAAAAAAAAGAGATTGTTAAAAAAAAAATAAATAATTAGCTCTAATGCAGTAAAAGTTTGGAGATTTGGGACCAACTTTACACTTGAGGACTTTAGCCTTTTTTCTGTCCTTTTTTTCTGTTACTCTACTTCTTTTTGGTAAGTACTAAGGATACAATTGGAGCATATTAATTAGTGTGAATAGAATTTTTAAGGTATAAAAATATATTTGTACTAGTTTAAATTAGACAAAATGTATTATTTTTAAAATGTTACATACACACATACATAAATTAATCCCTATATATTGCTGAAAACAATGACAGAAAAGATTGTTAACTATAAATGTTAATATACATTGGAGGGTAAAATAAAGTTGAAGAGTGGAAAAGCAAACGTATGAATTACACTAAGTAAGCATTAATCTGTCAGACAGGGAAATCAGAAGAGAGAAGATGATGATAAAGGTCACGGTGGATAAATAAGGAAGATGCGTCTGCCATCCTAGGGGGACAGCCCCAGAGTTGGAGCTAATAATCCAGTCTTCTGGCTAATGATTGTGGTCACAACTACACCCCAATTCACACGCAAAACTTTGAACAAGCCTTTCCAAAGTGAAGGAGCTTCACAGAGATCATCTACTGTGAAGGTCCTTAGGTATATTCCTTTTTGGAGCAGCTATTTACTCTACTATTAGGCTCTACAGATTAATGGTCAAAAGCACAGACTCTGATACTAGAATGCCTGGTTCGAAATCCCAGGTCCCTGTTCAGTAACAGTGCAAGTGGATAAGTCATTAAACGCTCAGTGTCACTTTACTTTCCTCGTCTGTAAAATGGAAAGCTTACAACTGCCTACTTCAGAGAATGGTGGTGACAGAGATAATGCAGGAATAGGCCTAAGCAGAGTGTGTGGCACATGGTAAGATTTTTTTTTTAAATGTTACCCCTTAGCTATCGCTATGAACCCAAAGAGCTGGAATTTTACTATCATTTGAGGGATGTCCTTTCTTAAATCTGCAGAAGTAAGCCAAAAGGTAAAGAAGACATTATACACCTTTTTTTTTTCTCTTTTGTATTCTCTCTGAGTACAGAAAGTAAGATGAAAAGTAATAAATACCATTTTTAAAAGTTTTCAGTCCCTAAAGAACTCTGTGTCAAAACAATCTACATTGGGGCGCCTGGGTGGCGCAGTCGGTTAAGCATCCGACTTCAGCCAGGTCACGATCTCGCGGTCCGTGACTTCGAGCCCCGCGTCAGGCTCTGGGCTGATGGCTCAGAGCCTGGAGCCTGTTTCCGATTCTGTGTCTCCCTCTCTCTCTGCCCCTCCCCCATTCATGCTCTGTCTCTCTCTGTCCCAAAAAATAAATAAACGTTGAAAAAAAAATTAAAAAAAAAAATCTACATTAAGGAAAGTTAAGAAACTTTAATTAGGATTTTGAAATCCCCTTTATAAAAATGCCACTATTACTCATTTGGTGTTAGCAGATATTTATGAAAGGCGTAAAAGGCCCCAGGCACTATTAGGGCACAAATACAGGAAAAAACACGTCTTTCTCCTTAAGATACTCAAAATTGAATGAGGACACAGACCCAGTAACAACTGCAATAGCCCAAAAATAATTGTTACACTGGAGGATTTCACAAAGTATAGTTGAATTCCAGATAAAGAATTTTTTCAGAAAAATTAAGCAAGGCTCACACTAGTAGGTGCTTTCCAGGCAGTCAGGAGAATTTCAGAGACAACAAGAATATTCAAAGCACAGAGGGTGAAACTATAAATGTAAGAACTATAAACATGATTGGAGTAAAAGAGTGTATCAGAGGAGAGATGGAATATGAGTCCAAACACACAACATTCGGAATCTGATCACAAAGGGGTTTCATATCATAAACAGGAGTACAGAAAGAATGGATATCAGATGTATGTGTGAGAAAGCTAATTTTTTTTAACTTTATTTATTTATTTTGAGACAGAGACAGAGCATGTGAGCAGGGAAGGAGGAGAAAGAGGGAGAGAGAGAGAATCCCAAGCAGGCTGTACACTGTCAACACAGAGCCCAACATGGGGCTTGAACCCACAAACAATGAGATCATGACCTGAGCTGCAATCAAGAGTCCAACACTTAACTGACTGAGCCACCCAGGCACCCCAAGGAAGCTAATTTTAATGACATAATGATTGACTGAAGTGTGTGGACAGAAGATTCAGGGATATTGAAGAGAAGACTATGTGAAAGTCCAAGTATCTACTCAAGGACAGAAACCGTAGAGGTGGAGAAGAGGCTTAAGAAAAGTATGTAAGAGAATGAATACATTGGATCTGCTGACTGATAGATATTAGAAATGAGAAGGGGTGCTATTAGAAACAGCTCCATGATGAGGAATGCAAGAAGGAACTGTGTGCATGAGTCTGGGTTCAATGAAAAGATGGAATTCGTGCACTAATCTGAACAGAGAAAGGTGACGATGCAGAATTACTAACTAAAACAGGGGCTAGCCTATGAAACAAAAAAGAACTTTCAAGGCTACAGACATGGCAGATATAGGGAGCAGCCTCTACCTCTTTTCTGTCCAGGTGAAACATCTGAGAAAGCAGCAAGTCTGGAAGAGGCCCCTGTCTTCCACCAAGGTCAAATTCCAGAAACTGATGAATAGCCATGGCCCAATGATGACCAAGTATTTTGCCGAGATGTCACCCCAGCAGAACACACTGGGACTCCAATCTCTGAGGTTTTGGAGGAAGCTGGCTGTGGGGAGACGTCACATGGTTGAATTCACTAGAAAGCTACCCCTGGGTGGTTGAGGAAAGCTGCCCATGGGGAAGTCTTGATGGAGCCTCTCATAGGGAAGGAGCTATGAAAGAAACACTCCTCCCCACTGTAGGACACTTCAACACTCTGTTCTGACAAAGTTTAACATCAAGACAGCTGGCAAAGGAGAGATGTTTACAGGGTCCAACTTTATGATCACAGAGAAGGCAGTGAAGAGTGGATCTAGAGCTGAGAAGCAACAAATTGAAAACTGATACATTATGTGCAAGAAGAAGGCCAATTCTATTACAGAAATTTTGAGTTTGAGGTATCTTTGGGAACACCCTTATTGGATAATGGTCTTTGAAATCTGAAGAGAGGTTTGAGTAGAGGTGCAGATTTTTAGAACTACCAACAGATATGTGGCAGATAGAGCCTTGAGCATGGATGAAATTGTCCAAAGAAAATGAGCTCTTTGAAGAGAAAAGATGCCAAGGACAAAGAGAAACAGTGCATACTAAACAGAGGCAGAGAAAACAGAGCCCACAAAAGAAACCAGTAAATACATTACAGAACAGTAGACTTATGGTTAAAAATGTGAGGAGAGAGTGTTGAATAACCCAAAGTGTTAGGTAAAAGAAAAACCAGAAATTTTTCACTAGATTTGAAAATTAAAAGGTAAACTTAGTGAAAAAAAACTTTCAGTATAAGGTAGATAGTCAAAGCCAAGTTGTATGGATCCAGGTGTGAACAAGTGAGGAAATAGAGACAGAAAACATATTTTTTCTTTAGGGTGGTAACTAAAAGAGGATCAAGTGTCAGTGGAAAGGCGTTTTGTTTGTTTGCTTGCTTCCTTTGCTTTGGTGGAGGGGAGGGACAGAGAGAGAAAAAAGTGGTGTGAAAGACATTTGAGCATGTGAAAGAAACCAATGAAAATTGAGACACAGGAAAGAGAGGAAATAATTGATGAAGTAAATACTGAAGGAGGCAGCGTACAGATTAAGGAATCAGAATTACAGAGAAGTGGAGATATCTACTCCTCAGGAATGTTTATTTGCCAATTAGTAAACAGAAGTAGATGGTGGAATTTCCCCCCACCCTAAATTTATGGTATTACCCAACTCAGAAACAAAAGATTCATTGAATTTGGAGGTTGAAGGGAACTCAAAGCAATGGTTCTCATAATGGCAGCCCACAGACCAGTAACATCAGAATGGGATGAGGAAAGCCCTCTTTCTGAGGATGCCTTAGGAGCTAACCTAAAAACAAGAAGAAGCCTACCTCAGGCCCTTTGGTGCTTCTCTTGTATACTATTTGTCACCGTGCTGCCATTATTTACCTACATATCTGTTTCTTCTGCTAGACTTTGAAATCCTCAAGACACGTCTGGGTCTGACTCATATTTATACGTTTAGTGACCAGCCAAGCACAATCGGTGTGAAGTAGGTAAACAAATGAATAAATTAATCCAAGCCTCAAACAACAGCAACAACAAATCAAACAACAACAACAAAAAAAGAAAAAATAGGGAGAACCCAGCAGACAACACTGAGCCTTCTTCAACCAAAGAAGATTCCCTTTTCTCCTGTTTGACATATTCAACTCTCTTTTCCTATTTCATTCAAAGAAGAATCCTGCTATAACATCATTTGAAGGCTAAGCTTTATCCCAACTCATTCATTTTACAGATAAGGAGCCTGGGGAATTGAGAAGACAAGTGACTAGTTCAAAATGCCAGGGCTACTCTATCATTAGAACATAGGTCTCAGGTTCATTAGCAATAATAAACCAATTAATTTTTAAATTCCCCAAAACTTAAACATTTATACTGTTTACAATTTCTTAAATTGTTTTGAGTTTATTTATTTATTTTTTGAAAGAGAGAGCAAGCAGGGGAGGAGCAGAGAGAGGGGCAGAGAAATTCTCAAGCAGGGTCCACACTGTCAGTACAGAGCCCCATTCGGGGCTCAGACTCACGAACGGTGAGATCATCACCCGAGCCAAAATCAAGAGTCAGACACTTAACTGACCCTCCACCCAGGCATCCCTGTACTACTTGCAATTTTAATCCAAATAATTTTGACCTCAACCTCACCCTTTGCTTAGCATGATATCCTACACCTTCATTCAAGAAAACTCAAGAGACCCCCTTTCTGTGGCTTCTTCTGTGTTTGCTCAGCAGAAATGCATTCAGAAGTAACCGTTCTAATGACCTTTGAGACTCATAAACCGGAAAGAACCTCAAGGAACTGGCTGGATGCACCGTGTTCTGCCACATCAATATCCTATTTGAACCAGATGATTTGCTATTTCTCTTGTAATGGAAAGAAATTCCATAATTGCCCTTGGGAAATAATCCTCTGTGTCTTCTCACTTTTGCTATAAGTAATCAAATGAAACAAAATAAAAACTTCCATTCCCTAACCTCAGGATTTGGGGAAAGAATTATCAAAATAAGGAGAATTTTGTAAAATATACATTCTCTTGCTGTAATCAAAACATCCTGATAAATTATTATTATCCCTGAGATAGATAGTTTGTATAGAAAGAAAGAAGTTAAAATAAAATGAATGTTAAATATATATTCCAAGCCAAAAGTCAGAATACCAGAGCTAAAGTACCTGTAGTAGTATCAGATAAGTTAGACTTGGAAGCAAAGAGTATTATGAGAGATAATAAAAATAATAATAAAGGAAGATATAAAAATCGTGAATATGTATAAACCTAAAATTGCAGAATTAAAGGGAGACATACACAATTCTACAATCAAATTTGGAGATGTTAATGCCTATCCCCAACTCAGCAATTGATAAACTATTTTCTTGTACTCATTCATACCTCAGTAAAGATATAAGAAACTTTAAAAATAAACCAGCATTGGGAGAGAGTGGGCTGACTATAAAAGAATAAGATTAGCCAGGGGTTGATAATTATTGAAGGAAATAAGTAAAGGGGAATTCATTAGAGTAAACTTTTGCATACGCTTGAAATTTTGCTTCAACAAATGTTTCCAAATGTCTGAATAAAGCCTATTAAAAATACAATCTTGATTCCTTGTAAACCCTGTAGAGACAAGTTAATTTTCTGGCCATAGTAGTTACTCAACTTAGTCTCCATTTTGCTGACCATACTACAATGTGGCTTACATAGGTTAATTCATGTTTTGTATGATTTTGTAAATGAATCAGTCCAAAGCACAGTGACACTGGGGGAGGGGGCATTGTGACCAAGAATTATTTTGGAGGCTATTTGTGATTACAAGTTGGGGGTATTAAAAAAAATCCAAAACTTGAAAATAGGCAAACGGATGACCGTATTTTCTTTCAGTGTCATGCTGGAAATTGGCAACAAACATATCCAAGATCTATTTCATTTTCTAGGGTATGTACCTTTGTTTGACTTACTATTTACTATTAATTAGAATATTTTAGGGGTTCCTGGGTGGCTTAGTTGGTTGAGCATCTGACTTTGGTACAAGTCATTATCTCACAGTTCATGAGTTCAAGCATTGCATAGGGCTCTGCACTGTCAGGGAAGATCCTGCTTTGGATCCTCTGTCTCCCTCTCTCTCTGCCCCTCCCTCCCTCCCTCCCTCCCTCCCTCCCTCTCTCTCTCTCCCTCTCTCTCCCTCTCTCCCTCTCTCTCCCTCTCTTTCTCTCTCTCAAAAATAAACATTTAAGAAAAAAAAGAATATTCTACAACTCTGTGGAGAAATGTTAACTTGCACAGAACTTACAATGATGTAAATGGTTATTGTCCAATAACAATAAAGTTTCTCTAGTTGAGATTTTAATCTAGTAAAGACAAAAATGACTCCTGCCTAATTAAAAAAGAAAAAGATAACCCCAAATATGACACTTTAATCTTTCTTTAGGACATTAACTGAGTTTGTACCTAACTTGGCAATCCTTTACTCAGTATTCATTCTTTCAGTCACTATAAATATTTTTCTCTACCATACCTCTCTGAACCAGATTTACCATATGCTTGGCTCAGTCATTATAAAGTTAGATATAATAGCCAAGATATGGAAACAATCTAAGTGTTCATCTAAGGATGAATGGATAAAGGAAATGCAGTGTGTGTGTGTGTGTGTGTGTGTGTGTGTGTGTGTGTGTATACACACACACACGAATAAAAAAAAATGAGATCTTGCCATTTGTGACAACATGGCTAGAACTTGAGGGCACTATGCTAAGTGAAACAAGTCCAACAGAGAAAGACAAATACTGTATCATTGCATTTACATGTAGAATCTTAAAAAAAAAAAAGACCTCATAGATAACAAGAGTAGATTGGTGATTGCCAGTGGCATGGTTGGGGGAATAGTATGAAGGAGGTGAACAGGTACAAACTTCCACATATCAAATAAATACATCATGGGAAGTTTTTAAAAGTTCAATCTTTATGTGCTCACTTTTACAAAGTAGTCCAAAATGCCCAAATCCTGCCTTGCATCAGACACATTATCCCTCCATAAAAATCTCACAGGGAGGGGTGCCTGGGTGGCGCAGTCGGTTGAGCGTCCGACTTCAGCCAGGTCATGATCTCGCGGTCCGTGAGTTCGAGCCCCGCGTCGGGCTCTGGGCTGATGGCTCAGAGCCTGGAGCCTGTTTCCGATTCTGTGTCTCCCTCTCTCTCTGCCCCTCCCCCGTTCATGCTCTGTCTCTCTCTGTCCCAAAAATAAATAAACGTTGAAAAAAAAAATTTTTTTTTAAAATCTCACAGGGAGAGACAGAAGCTAAGGAGACACAATTATTTTTGGCTCATCTTGTATCCAAAGCCCAAGTGCAGAACTATATGATAGATTGGGTTTAAGGCCTAAGGAAAATCTTCTTCCTTCACCTAACCCCAAATCTCAATTGTATTATTAGGCAGCTACCCCAGCTCTTATAAATGAAGAGAGTGAGGTGGCCAAATTGCCTTTTGGGTCAGTTTGCCACCTGGAAGAAAGAGAAGAAAGGTCCACACTCATGGGTGACCTTCTAGCAAACACTCACTCTTTGGTAAATGTGACTAAATCAGTGTTCTGAAATCTTTAAGTTAACCACAATGTGGTAATTTGGTCCCACGATGGGCAGCAAGAAGGATTAGAAGAAGCAGCCGAGGGGCTCCAGTTAGCTAATCCCCTATGTACCTTACACTCAGCAGCAAGACTGATACACCAAGTCCTGGAAAAGGTTACAATGTAGGTGCACAGGCCAGACTTTCTGCTGCTAAACGGTAGAACTACGGAAACAGAAGTTCTGGGTTAGAGGAAGGCCAGGGGTGTTCAGACTGAAATTTGATAAATGAAATATAAGGGGGTTTTTTTGGTGTTTTCTTGTTCTTTTTTTTTTTTTTGAAAAGACGTAAATGCAGGAATTTATTAAATGGGCTCTGGAGAGAGGGAGGGTTCAGGGTCTATCCTGGGATACCAATTCTAAATCTTAGGAGTGTAAATATAGGAACAATGATGTTAATCCAAATTACATGCATATTTAAATAGACTATGAAAAGGAGATGTGGGGGGGGGGGGGGGAGGGGGGGGCGGGGGATGGCAGGGCAGGAGGACCAGAGGCATAAACTGAGTTCTAACACACACTGACAGCACAAGTGCGCTCCCTGAGAGAAGGGAAGGCCTGGACCCCAGCAGTCAGGCCCTCTGGCAGGCATGCCCTCAAGGCACTTATGATGGATGGCTCTCTAGACATTCCAGTGCTTGAAGTTTAGCAAATCTGAACAGCCCTCTAGACATCAACATTAATTCCCCAGATACTCATGTTTATCTTCTTCTCAAACAAATTGGACTGGAAGAAAGAAAATAAAGGGCGATGTCGTGGAAGATGTGTGTTTTCAGTTGAGGAGGAGAAAAGAGCATGTTACATAGGTTTGAATCCCAGACTAAGCAAACACTTGTGCTAGGTATTGTGTGCAGGGCCCAGGACCAGCAGTGGAAAGCCTGGAAGCCAGTCCTGGCCAAGACACTAGCTGTCCTGGACAAGCCATTTAACTACTCTGCTCTTATTTCCATGTCTGTAAAATGAGCAAATTAAGCCAAGAGAACCATCCCCTAGTTTCCTTCCAACTCCAAGGTATTAAATACTAAATGTCATGGGTACAAGTACAAGAAATTAAATTTAATAAAAGAATAGGAAAGGAGTAGGGTATAATGTTACATAAATAAATTAGCAACAATCATTGGATCCCCTTCTTTAAGTCTTTTACTTTCTGAACAGCAACCAAGCTATATTAGAGAATGGGAATTACGATCATACTCACAATGCTGAAAAAAATGGGGGGGGGGGGACCCATGGTCATTGTTTTATTAATGAGATGCTGCCTCCTGGAGCACAAGATCCGTTGAGCTGAACCGTTTCCTAATGGCAAAACCAAACAACCATTACATTTTATTTTACTAGCCAGGCTTTTCGGAGTTTTTGTTGTTTGCATTTTAAAATAGGGTGGTGGAAAGAAAATATGACATAAAGTTAAAATTTTTTAAAGTTTCGAGCATCTGAATGAAAACGTTTCCTCTAAATGCAAGCCCTGCCTGAGACTGCATTTGGTTCCCTTCACACATTCTCTGGAGCCTGGTTTCCTTCTCTGTGCTTTGTGCCACCTGGTTCCCAGCTGAACAAAGAACAATCCTCCCCATTTTGCATTAGTCTTGCTTGAAGAGTTCGTAGGAAAACAGTGATACCAAATGTGGCAGGCTCTTGAGAAAGTGTAATTACACAGAAACAAACAGGGTATGTGTTAGCCTAAATATGTCTGGAGTGATTTATTATTTTTGTTACAGTTCAATAAGTTTTTGTCTTTGATGTGGAGATTTTCATTGAGGAAAACGTATGGTAAATTCTAACACTAAAATAAGCACCATAAGAGCATCGACTCTGGAGCCAGACTGCCTGGGTTTGAAATCCAGCCCCAGCCCTTATTAGTTATGTGGCTTGGGTTAATTTGCTTCACCTCTCTGTGCTTTATTTCCTCAGCCATCAAGCAGGGGTGATAATAACGGTTATCTCCTACGTGTCTCACGAATTCATCTTCGTAACGCCCTTAGAACAATAGCTGGCACAGAGGCTA
This sequence comes from Prionailurus viverrinus, assembly GCF_022837055.1. Classification (NCBI taxonomy): domain Eukaryota; kingdom Metazoa; phylum Chordata; class Mammalia; order Carnivora; family Felidae; genus Prionailurus; species Prionailurus viverrinus. Next base: position 50,015,213 of record NC_062567.1, on the reverse strand, counting down.
TGTTACATGAGTATTTATTAGTACGAATAAACACTCGTTAAGTAAATAAGCTAGGGGAGGAGGAAGATCTGAATCCTTACTTTCTCATACACTTTCCCTTTCATAACTACCATCCATGTCTCTCTTCTGTATTTTTCTATTCTGTAACAATTAGTCATATGTCTCCTCTCCTTTTCTCAGATATCCTCTTTCTTGTGCTCCCACCATTATAGAGAAAATAAGAATCAAGGAATGATAGGGCAGGGAAGTATTTCTACTGGGGTAAGTCCTTTCATCTACAAGGAAAAGGAACTGAGACCCAGAGAGATTAATAGACATGTCTACAGTCCAACAACTAATGAAGGGTCACTTCTTATCAGACATTTAAAAAGCTCCTTCTCCAGGCACCTGGGTGACTCAGTCGGATGAGGGTCTGAATTCGGCTCCGGTCATCACCTCACTGCTCGTGAGTTCGAGCCCTGTGTCAGATTCTGCTGACACACTGACAGCTCACAGCTCAGAGCCTGGAGCCTGGTTCAGATTCTATCTCTATCTCTCTGCCACTCCTCCGCTCACCCTCTGTCTCTCAAAAATATAAATAAATAAATACATACATACATATATACATTAAATAAATATAAATAAATAAATAAATAAATAGCTCCTTCTCCTCCAAAGCACATTACTTCTGAGACTGAACTTCCCTATTATTTCCACCTCCTCAGGTCCCTACCCTCCTTCCCCCGACCCTCCTTCCTTCCCTCTCCCCCTCCAACCCCCCCCCACCGCCTCTCTCAACCACACCTCACTCCAGTGGAGGGCTGGAAACTGAGTCTTGCTCAAGTCTGTTCTTAATGACCTTTCTAATCTGGTTGCTTGAAATCCCTTTTGCTGGCATAAGTAACATGCCCATAGTCCTGAAACAAAAATGGAAATGCAGGTGAGGATTAGAGTTTTTTATCCTTTTTTTTTTTAAAAAGTGATATGTGAATGAGTTAAGAAAACATAAAATTTCAATCATAGGCAATTTTTCATTTAAAGAATTAACTTTCTTTATAAGAATGAAGGTACCTGAAATTGGTACTGTTCTCAAATTCAAATGTATGCCATCCCGTATGTACAGGTATATACCACACACAGTTGAAAGGACAGACATATATTCAAGCCTCTGGAATCTTGTTGGTTTCCATGTTGTGTTCTTTCAATCCTTTCACCACCAGTCACTCAGGCAGTAAGGTATACACATCAGCATAACTTAATTACTTATCATCATTTATTGAGTAACTACTACCTGCAAAGAATCTGGTGACACGTTAAATAAGCAAACAAACAAAAAAAGCCTAGTAGTGTATTTTAAGGTTTAGTGGGATAAACAGAAAAACCAATAATTAAATAAGTTTAAGTGTTGAAATGGAGAAAAACACACAAAAGTATCCGTCACCAAAGACTCAGTCAAGAGTTAACTGTATAAACAAAGACAGTCTAATCCAGCCAAGTTGGGTGACATAAGAATAATAAATACACATAATTACCAGTGAGATCACTTCTGCAAAGAAGATCAGGGGTTCTCATAGATGAGAAAAAGGAACAAGGGGAGGCTAATTTATTTGGAGTATCTACAAAGTTGTCTCTGAAGGAGTGGCCTGAGTCCACTACAACCTGAAGAATGAGTTGTGTAAAGTGATCCAGGCAGAAGAACAGCATGAATGAAGTCCTGATTGAGTGAAGGGCTTGGTGCTACTGTCCTTAGGGCTAAAAGGACGCCAGCTGTGCCTCCTGGATGTGAGCAACAAGAGAGGATGCAAGATGAGCCTGACAGAGGCAGGGCTGGTGCCCACAGAGCCTCAAAGATGATGTTAAGGGTATTTTATCCTTAGCAATGGGGAACTCTTGAAAGATGATAAGCAAGGACACTACATGATGCTATTTGCATTAAAAAAAATTTAATGTTCATTTATTTTTGAGAGAAAGAGACAGGGCACAAGCAGGGGGTAGGCAGAGAGAGAGAGAGAGAGAGAGAGAGAGAGAGAGAGAGAGAGAGAGAGAAATGGAAGCAGGCTCCAGGCTCCAAGCTGCCAGCACAGAGCCCAATGTGGGGCCCAAACTCATGAACCGCGAGATCATTACCCAAGCCGAAGTCAGAAGCTCAACCGACTGGGCCAACCGGGCGCCCTATTTTCCTATTTGCATTTTAAATAAATAACTATGATTACTGGTATGGAGAACAGATTGCAGAGGGATATGGGTAGAAAGAGGGAGACCAGTTAGGAAGTTCTTCCAGTGGTACATGGAGGGATAACAATGGATTAGACTAAAGGAAGAAGGCAGTGAAGACATGGGAGAAAACTGATCAATTCAAGACCGATTTTGAGCTGAATATGTATATATAAAATTCACTGTGATAAATTGCAATAAGAGGCATGTTTATTTGAAGGACACTTCCAAATTTTTGACCTAAGTTTTCTTTCTTAATTTCACTCAGTTTTGTTTTGTTTTGTTTTTCCTTCATTCTCTGGTCATTTTTCTTATATCCCTGGTACACTGCAGAAAGAAGTAAGACAATTAAACCAAGCTATATTCTTAAAGTTTGCAAGCTACAGGACTTCACATTGGATAAAAATGCAGGCCAACTCTGTAAATATGTTTTCATTATGATTTGAGATTTTCCAGGATTTGCCAAGATATTTCCTAGTATCCATGGCTTAAATTCTACCAACAGAATATCCATTTGGCCATATACAGCATGTCATGTCTCAAAATTTTCCAGTCAAAATGCAAACATTCCAGGCAAGGTCAACACTACATGTCATTCACTAACTTTAGAAAAAACTATTTTAGCAGGCAGCTGGGAGGAGGTCTTTCCTTGGGTTATATCAAAAGGTTGGGAAATGTGAAAGAAAAAGAGGAAGAGCACTGAAGAAGGAAGTAGAGGACACCAACTTTTGGCTTTTCCAGAGTTTGGCGAATGACCAACCTTGGATGTCACTTACTGATTAGAATGTTATTTCCTTAGGATTTGCATACATAAATATTCAGGTGGATAATTAGCTGAAGCAAAGAAGAAAGGTACATCTAGTGTAGATCAGAACATAGTTAACAGTAGAGAGGAAACCACGCTGTGCTTACCAACATGATTACAGCATTATTGTGTGATGTTCTTTTCTCCACACATTGAAAGGAAGATCAAGAGTGAAACTAATTATGTTGGAAAAGTACATCCATTCACAAATTTGGGAAATGAAGGTGCATGGGACAATTAAAGGCAAAGCCTTTAAAGTAAAAAAGTAATAATAATTGCAAGTTGAGTGACAGAAATTCACCAAGGACAGACACCCAAGAAAAATCAGTAAATAAAACAATTTATATAGTAAAAATAATTAATACAGTTAAAAACTTGAAAACTTACAAGCCATTATAATAACAAATAAAAGTTCAGTTATTTCATTCACTTATTCATAATTCAAAAACAATTTGTTGAAAATCTGCTATCTACATATCTGAGACTTTTTTCCCTTCCTTTTTTTTAATGTTTATTTATTTTTGAGAGAAAGCGAGAGCATGCATGCACATGTGCACACAAGGCTCCACGCTGTCAGAATAGAGGCCCACGTGGGGCTTGACCCCACGAACTCTAAGATCATGACCTGAGCCAAAATCAAGAGTCAGACGCTTAATTAATTCAGCCACCCTGGCACCCTGATATCTGAAACATTTTTATTCATTTGCTCCTTCACTGAATCATTTCAGTAACTGTTTATTAAAAACCTGCCACTTCTTGTGGATGTGGAAGTGAACAAGACCGATAAAATCCCTGTCCTCATTACAGCTTACATTCTAGTGGGAGAAGCAGACAATAAAAATGTCCTCAAATAAATAGGTAAGAGGGGCGCCTGGGTGGCGCAGTCGGTTAAGCGTCCGACTTCAGCCAGGTCACGATCTCGCGGTCCGGGAGTTCGAGCCCTGCGTCAGGCTCTGGGCTGATGGCTCAGAGTCTGGAGCCTGTTTCCGATTCTGTGTCTCCCTCTCTCTCTGCCCCTCCCCCGTTCATGCTCTGTCTCTCTCTGTCCCAAAAATAAATAAACGTTGAAAAAAAAAATTTAAAAAAAAAAAAAATAAATAAATAAATAAATAAATAAATAGGTAAGAATTTCAGATAGTTCTAAGTTTGATCAGGTGGAAATGGGATAGAGCATAACTAGGTAAAAGAACACAGGAGATAAAGAGTATTGCAGTGAAGGTCAGTGCAGGTCACATAGAGGATGTAATCTTCAAACTGAGATCTGAATGAGAAGAAAGTGGCCATGTGAATATGTGGGAAATGAGCATCCAAGCAGAGGAAACAGCCATGTCAAAGACCCCAGGTGGGAAAAAGCTCTATACATTTAAGGGGCAAAAGAAAGCAAAGGTGGCTGGACAGTCATGAGTAATTATGGGTAGGTGGTGGGGAATCTGGTGGAGAATCATAGACAGTGGGTTCAGAGACAGATACTAGGGACCTTGTGAAACATGATATTGCATTTAAATTGTATTCCATTCACAAAGAGAAGCGATAGGAGGGTTCTAAGCAAGATCTGATGTGATCTATGATCTGATTTATTGTGGGAGAAACAGAGATGTTTTAGAAGATTTGTTTCTCATCCAGGAGAGACTGAGGAAGTCAGAGGTGCAGTCTTAGCCCAATTCAGGTGAGAGAATTATAGGAATCCATGGGGTGGGAGGAACTAAGTCATCTGGTGAGCTTTCAAAGCTGATTCAGTCCAAGGAAGTAAGAAAAAGACAGTATACAGAGTTCCATGAACACAGGCAGTATGAGCAAAGACACTGGAGCAGGACAGTGTGCATGGACAGGGGAATTAGCGCAGGTCAGAATTAGTGGAGAAGGAAAGTTAAGACACAACATGGTGAGGTCTGAGCTGGAGTAGAATAGGACAATTCATAGAAGACTTTGTATATATACTGGGATAAAAAACTTGGACTTTACCCTTTGGATAAGATATAAGAGGATTTTAAGTAGCATGGTTAAAAAGTCCAACTTATGATTTAAACAGAGTAACTTGAGGCATTGTCAAAATCCAATTTGACAGTAAGAATAGATGCAGAAGGAATGTTACTAGGCTGATGAAATAATCCAGAGGGCAATTGATCAGAACCTGAATGTAGTTGTACTGGTAGCAATAATAATAGCTTGAACATATTGTGGCACTGGCCCTGTTTCTGGGCACTATTTTAAGCAGTTAACAGCTATTAATTCCTTTAATGCTCACAAAGATCCTATAAGGTAAAACCTATTACTATCCTCATTTTACAGATAAGGAAACTAGGATAGAAAATAGGTAACTTGCCTAAAAGGAATACAACAATACAGTAATAAAGCTAGTAAGCAATAAAGCTTAGAGAATGAGGGGCAGGAATTCAAGAAATATTTAGGGGAAAAAATATTTCAACAAATACCTAAGGAAAACATTAGCAACATTTTGTAAATAGGAAAAATTAAGAAAAGTCCCACATTTCCAATTGGTCCTTGAGTGTTTGACTATGGCATTTAGTTAGAAAAAGATTGGATAAGAAACCAGAAAGTCTATGGAGAAGTGAATAATTCAGTTGGAGATTGAGGCACCTGTGGACTATCTAAATGGCTATAGTAAGCAGGAATTTGGAAAAGTAGTTTAAATCGCAAGAGAGAGGTCTAACACAAAGATTTTAAAAAATGCAAGGCACTGAGTTTACAAATGGAAATAAAAACCATAAAAAAACTAACAGAAAGGGTACATTTATCAACAGCATAAATAAATAGGAAAAGAGATTATTGGGATTCCATAGACATCTGTTTCTTCCCTAAGAAACCAGAAGTCCTTATAGTTTTACGTATGTTCTCAGGTCAGGGAGAAAAAAAAAACAAAAAAAAAGAGGATTTTATGATCAATTTAGAGGAAGAATACATGTAGTATTTGAGTTGCTTCAGTTTTTAAAGAAAACTTTATCCTAAAGCCAATATATAATTTAGAGTTCAACCAACTAAAATATTTCAAGCTGTAGAGTTTGCTGATATTGATGATGGAATTCTTATTACAGATTTACTTAAGAATGGAAAATTCGTGAGTAGAATTTTACTTTAAGGTGTAAAATATGTAAGAATCATTTTTCTGAAAACTACCAATCATCTAGTCTAAAGTGATAAAAACTAAGTAATAAGGAACAAAATAAATCCTCTTTGTATCCACCATGACACTGAAAATTTAATATAAAATATGTTTTCACCAGGGTATTTTTTTTCTATAAGATATGACTTTGGAATCCAAGTACAGAAATTCTCCTGACTATAATGTGCAGAAAACTAAGAAATAGACATGTACAGATTAAGCAAGAGGAGTCTAAATCCTAAGGAAAAGAATGTCATTCTTGGTTTGTTAGGGGACCAAAGTGATCTGTTGAACATGTTCTCTAATCCAGGGTCTCTGTCTCTCAGAGAAAAGATGGAGCAGAAAAGTGAAATGATAGTTTAGGATATAATGGTAACTAAACCTACCAGCCTACTCATAAATTTACCAATATATTTTACAAAGTACTACAAAACATCTACATCCTGATGTTCCATTGCCAATCACTAATCAGACAGGCAGATAGAATATGTGCACAGAGATATATAGATATAGCTGATCCTTGAACAACACAGGGGTTTGAAGTGTGACCTCTGCACAGTCGAAATTTTGCATATAAATTTTGATTCTCCAAAAACTTAATGACTAATAGACCACTGTTTACTGGAAGCCTTACTGATAACATCAATTAATACATATTTTGTGTGTTATGTGCATTATATATTAAGGTAGAAAAAATTATTATTAAAAATCTTAAGGAAGAGAAAATGCATTTATAGTACTATATTGTATTTAGCAAAAGAAAATCCATGTGTAAGTGGACATGTGCAGTTCAAATCTGTGTTAAAGGGTCAACTGTACTTTCTAACTCATGTCTGTCCTTTTATTCAGGTCTCTTATCAACTCCTATTACCTGTTTTTCATTTATTCTCAAATTCAGGCACTGAAAGTTAATAGAATACTTCACATGGGCCTGAAGATAAGATATTAGTATGATACAGTCTTTGCCCTAGAGATACTCAGTCTGGTGGAGGGAACAAATTAGGTCTTACTAACCTCTCTTCTTTATAACTATATGCTTCTTACTCTTTTTCTGCTTCCTTTAACAAATAAAAGGCCATCCTTGAATAACCAATAAGGTGCCCAGATCATACTTTTTAAAATTTATAGTTTTCTAAATTACTAAGAATCTAGTAATGTCCCTTTCATTGAATTCACAGCATTTATTATTTAAAATATTTTTAATGTTTATTCATTTTTGAGAGAGAGTGAGAGACAGACAGAAAGAACATGAGCGGGGGAGGGGCAGAGAGAGAGAAAGGGAGACACAGAAACGGAAGCAGGCTCCAGGCTCTGAGCTGTCAGCACAGAGCCTGATGAGGGGCTCAAACTCACGAACCGTGAGATCATGACTGAGCCGAAGTTGGACGCTTAACCGATGAGTCACCTAGGCATCCCCACAGTATTTATTATTTAAATAATATATTTGGCTGTTAACTGTTCATGGTCCTGTAATATCCCTTATAACACTATTCTTTATATGTCACTTTCAGATTCTATCATTTGTATACATCTTATATCTCCAAGTGGCTTACAAACTGAAGCCAGCAATCTTATTTTATTCTTGCTTGTAGCTTTCTACCAAGCCGAAAGAATTCTTGAAACTAGAGTCTCAATAATTATTTCTTGGCCAATAAAACTATTTCAAGACAGATTAGTTCACTCATTCACTTATTCAGCCAAAAATTGTTCAACACTTACTACGTGTCAGCCATTTGACTGGAAATGTAGCAGTGAATTCAGTACAGACCCTGGAATCTTGAAGCTAACATACTATAAATTTAGGAGGAAGATGATAATTAAATACCCCAGTAGATAATACAATGTCAGATATTGCTAAATGCTCTGAAGAATAAAACAGGCTAAAGGAATAGAGAATGATCAGAATGATCAGGAAAAGTCTCTCCGAATAATCCACATATAGGGGTGCCTGGGTGGCTCAGTCAGTTAGGTAGGTGTCTGACTCTAGCTCAGGTCATGATCTCGCAGTTCATGGGTTCAAGCCCCATGTCAGGCTCTGTGCTGATAGCTCAGAGACTGGAGTCTGCTGTAGATTCTGTGTCTCCCTCTGTCTCTCTGCCCTTTCCCTGCACATGCTCTCTCAAAAAATAAACATTAAAATAAAATTTAAAAAAATAAAAGAAAATGAATTTCTTGAATACTTTCCCAAGCCAGTTCTATTCCTCTTCTTTTAGCACATTCTGATTCAGGTATTCTGGGTTTCTTGTTGTGTCTTTAACTCACCAAGGGCATTTCACTCTCAGGCCTTTGTATTTAGTGGTCACTACGTGGACAGGTAGACCTCTGTTCATATGTCAGTTCTTCTTCTTCTTCTTTTTGTAAATTTTTCTTTAATGTTTATTTGTTTTCGAGAAAAAGACAGAGCATGAGCGAGGAGGGACAGAGAGAGAGGGAGACACAGAATCCGAAGCAGGCTAACAGCTCAGAGCCCCAATGCAGGGCTTGAACTCACAAACTCTGAGATCATGACCTGAGCTGAAGTTGGATGCTTAACTGACTGGGGCACCCAGGTGCCCCAGTTCTTCTTCTTTTTTTTTAATGTTTATTTATTTTTGAGAGATAGAGAGAGGCAGAGCACAAGCAGGGGAGGGGCAGAGGGAGAGGGAGACACAGAATCTAAAGCAGGCTTCAGGCTCTGAGCTATCAGCACAGAGCCCGACGTGGGGTTCAAACTCAGGAACTTCAAGATCATGACCCTAGCAGAAGTCCAACACTTAACCAACTGAGCCACACAGGTGCTCCAAGAAATTCATTTTCTTAAACCTGACTCAGTAATTAAGTAGTGTGTGATTTGGGGTGATATTATTGCCTTAGTATCCTCAGGTTTGGTTAATAATACCTGTCTTAAGTCACATATCTGATCATTATGAAATTGGAGAGTATATTTGAAAGCACTTTGAGCAATTATAAAGGGTTATGATTATCATCTTAAATCATCAACTTTGGTTTTAAGGTTTTCCAGGGAATTCTACTAGAAAACCTCATTTATTTTCTCTTCTAGCTTTCCTTTAATAATATGACCTCAAATATTTAAAGCAAAAATTAACAGAACAGGGGCACCTGGGTGGCTCAGTTGGTTAAGCATCTGACTTCAGCTCAGGTCATGATCTCATGGTTCATGGGTTCGAGACCCGCATGGGCTCTGTGCTGACAGCTCAGAGCCTGAAGCCTCCTTCAGATTCTGTGTCTCCCTCTCTCTCTGCCCCTCCCCTGTTCACACTGTCTCTCTCTGTCTCTCAAAAATAAATAAATGTAAAAAAAAATTTTTTTTAATAAAAAAAATTAACAGAACAAAGAAATATATACATTTGCAACTGTGGTGGAAAATTTTAGCTTCTTTTTCTCAGTAACTGATGGAACAAGTAGACAAAAAATTAATGATAAAGAACAGTAGAACAAGGGGATATACAAACTTGGCCTAACATATATATCCCTGCATCTGTCTATTACAGGATATACATTCTCTATAAATGCACATAGAACATTTATTGACCAAATATTGAATCATAAACAACTATCAACAAATTTCTAAAAAAATTTCTAAGAAAATTATATGGAGAATATGTTATGAACTTAATGCAATTAATCTATAAATCAGTATTTTTTAAATATCAGAGAATCCCTATGGGTTAGAACCATGTCAGAAATCAGAAAAGAGTATAAATGAAAACATTTAAAATAGAAGATACCAAAATTAATAACATCTGTTTATTTTAAAGAAAGTATAGTCCTTAAAGGCATATATTGGAAAAAAACAGGACCGCCTAGGTGGCTCAATCAGTTGATCATCCAACTTTTGCTCAGGTCATGATCTTATAGTTTGTGAGTTTGACCCCCACATCAGACTCTCTGCTATCAGTGCAGAGCCTGCTTAGGATCTTCTGTCCCTCTTTCTCTCTGCCCGTCCCCTACTTGTTCTCTCTCAAAAATGAAATATATATTAAAAAGAAGAAGAAGAAGAAGAAGAAGAAGAAGAAGAAGAAGAAGAAAGCTAGGAAAAAATGAGCTAAACATTAATTTCAATAAATTAAAGAACACCAAAAAATAGAAGAAAGTCTAAATATCTGTAGAAAAATTCATCAACTAGAAAGTATACACACAATAGAGGGGATCAATGCCAAAAGTTGGCTCTTTAAAAAGACAAATAAAACTGATAAACCACTAGTGAACAAGGAGAGAGAAGACACACCCATATTAGAAATGACAAAAGGAACATCTTGCAGACATTAAAGAGATTAAGAAGATATTATGAACAGCTTATGACAATAAATATAAATTTAGGACAAATGGATAAATTCCCAGAAAAATATAACTATGAGTCAAGGAGAAAGAGGAAATATGAATAATCTGAGAGCCATGAAAAAGACTGAATCAATAATGAAAAGTCTTCCCACAACTAAACTCCAAGCACAAATGGTTCCATTAGCCAGTTATCCAAATATAATTCATGCTTATTCTAAGAAGCTAGCATACTTTGATACCAAAACCCAAAGGAACAGTAAGGAAAAAGAAAATTACAGGTCAACTGAACTATAAACATTAATGCAAAAAAAAAAAAAAAACTCAACAAAGTAGTGGCCAACTAAATCCAAAAACGTTTAAAAAGGATAGTACATTTAACAAAGGAGAATTTATTCCAAGAGTATGTTCAGTTTAACATAAGAAAAGCAACTAATTTAACTCAAAACTTTATCATATTATCTCAATGCAGAAAATTCTGGAAAAACATTTAATAATATCCAATATTTTTTCATCGTAAAAAAATATTCAGTAAAAAAAAGACTAAAAGAGAACATCTTAATCTGGGAAAGGAGAGTTTGGCAAACTTCTTGTTAAGGAGCCAGATAATAAGTATTTTCAGCTTTGCAAGCCACATGATCTTTGTTACATTATTCAACTTTGTCATTGTGGTGTGAAAGCACTTACAGATGATATTTACATTAATGGACATGGTTGTGTTCCAATAAAACTTTATTTACAAAAACAGATGGCAGGCCAGATTGGGTCATGGACTGTAGACTGCCAACTCCTGAGTTACAGGGTTTCTATAAAACATCCTAGTATTTATCACAATTAATGGTGAAACCATTTCCTCTGAGACAGAAACAATACAAAATTCCCCACTGTTACAATTGTGAATTGCATTGCATTTAAGGTTCTGGTCAATGCAATATGGTAAAAAATAAATAAATAAAAGGTACACGAATTGGAAAGAAATAAAACTGTCATTATTTGAGTAAAAATAATTATGAATACATAAAATCCAAAAGAACTTACAGATAATTTTAGTGAGGACAATTTAGCATAGTTCCTGGATCCAAAAATCAATATAAAAATTTATTCCTATAAGAAATAACATTTAAAGTGGTATCATTTACAATAGTATCAAAAATATAAATTACCTAAGATGTATATTTATATAAATTATATATATTTATATTTATAAAAATATGTATAAGACTTCTACAGAGGAACTCATGAGATTAATTGAGAAACATTAAAAAGGTCCAAACATACAAAAACAGAAAGCATGTTCATGAGTTGTACTGTCTTTATTTAAATTTTTTTAACATTTATTTATTTTTGAGAGACAGAGAGAGGCAGAGTATGAGCAGGGGAGGGGCAGAGAGAGAGGGAGACACAGAATTCGAAGCAGGCTGTAGGCTCTGAGCTGACACGGGGCCCAAACTCACAAATCACGAGATCACGACCTGAGCTGAAGTTGGACGCTCAACCGACTGAGCCACCCAGGCGCCCCTGTATTCTATTTTAGAGAGGTCAATTCTCCTCTGCTGTATAGATTCAATACATTTGCAACCAAAAGCTCAAAACAGTCATTCTGCAGAATTTGACAAGCTGATTCTAAAATATATACAAAATTTCAAGAGGTTGGAATAGTCAAAACAGAAAAACAAGGTGGGAGGACTTGCTCTAACAGACATCAAGACTTATTTTAAAGCTCAAGTAAATAGTAAAGCCTGGTGCTAGTTCAATGACAGAGACCTAGGAAACAGGCCACACTGGCATGGGAACTTACATATGACAGAAGTAGCACTGTCAGTGTAGACATGGAAGCTTTTTAAATAAATGATGCTAGGAAAATTGGATATCCAGGTGAGATAAAATAAAATCAGTCTCTTATTCACAAAATACTAAATCAGATAATGACTAAAATGAAAATATTAAAACTATAAATCTTCAGAAAACAATAGAGAAACATATCTATACGACCTTCCATAGAGAAAGGTTTCTTAAATAAAACACAAACAAAATTGTCCATGAGAAAAGTGATTGATAAATTCTTCCACATAACATTAAGAACATTTGTTTACTTAAAGAACTATAGGAGTGCCTGGGTGGCTCAGTCGGTTGAGCATCTGACTCGATTTTGGTTCAGGTCATGATCCCAGGGTCATGGGATCAAGCCTCAAATCAGGCTCTGTGATGAGTGTGGAGCCTGCTTAAGATTATCTCTCTCTTGGGAATGCAAGCTGGTGTGGCCACTCTGAAAAAGAGTATGGAGGTTCCTCAGAAAACTAAAAATAGAACTACCCTACGGCCCAGCAATTGTACTACTAGTCATTTACCCAGGAGATACAGGTGTGCTGTTTTGAAGGGATATATGCACCCCAATGTTTATAGCAGCACTATCAACAATAGCCAAAGCATGGAAAGAACCCAAATGTCCATCGATGGATGAATGGATAAAGAAGATGTGGTATACATATAATGGAGTGTGTGTGTGTGTGTGTGTGTGTGTGTGTGTGTGTATATAATGGAGTATACATATATATATATATATATATATATATATATATATATATATAATGGAGTATTACTCAGCAATCAAAAAGAATCAAATCTTGCCATTTGCAACTACGTGGATGGAACTGGAGGGTATTATGCTAAGTGAAATTAGTCAGTCAGAGAAAGACATATCATATGACTTCACTCGTATGAGGACTTTAAGAGACAACAGATGAACATAAGGGAAGGGAAACAAAAACAATATAAAAACAGGGAGAGGGACAAAGCATAAGAGACTCATAAATATGGAGAACAAACAGAGGGTTACTGGAGGGGGTGTGGGAGGGGGGATGGGCTAAATGGGTAAGGGGCATAAGGAATCTATTCCTGAAATCATTGTTGCACTATATGCTAACTAATTCGGATGTAAATTAAAAAATAATAAAATTTTAAAAAATTTAAAAAAGATTCTCCATTAAACATGTTTTAGTGTTTTTAAAAAATTAAAAACAAATAAAAATAAAAAACTATAAAGAAAATGCAACTACAAATCATAGAGAGAATGACATCTGCTATGTAAAAACACAAAGAGAAACTAGTATCTAGAATATAAAAAAACAACTCTTTAAATAGATTTTTTAAAAAATACAGTAACATTCATTACAAATAATTTATAAGGAAAAAAACATAAAAATAAAATAAAAAATAATTCAATAGAAAATGGGCAAAAGTTTTAACTTAAAGCAAAGGGGAAAAAATACTTCAAATGCCAAATAAACATAAAAACTGAATCTCAATTTCATTAGTAGTCAGGGTCATGCAAATTTCCATAACCATCCATCAGACTAACAAAAATTTTTAAAGTTTAATTATACTAAGTATTAGTGAGGATGTGACAATGAAAACTGATATACAACTGGAAAACTATTTGACATTATCTGGTAAAATTGAAGATTTATACTTCCTTTAACTCAACAATTCCACATCTAGAGAAACTGGTGTGTGTGTGTGTGTGTGTGTGTGTGTGTGTGTGTGTGTAGTGTGTAGTATATAGTAGATATACTATATATCTACCTATCTATATATATATAGAGATAGATAGATAGATAGATAGATATACTAGAAAACAAGTAGAAGACTGTTATAGCTGGAAATACACTAAATATACCCCAACACTAAGATACATATAAATTGTTGAGTCATACAATGAAATACTATACAGCAATGAAAATGGATGAACTATATACAACTATAGCAAATACAACAATGTGGATACGTTTCACAAATATAATATTGAGATACAAAAGCTAGGCAAAAAGGAAGATATAATTCCATTCAAACAGTTTTTAAAAAGCAGCTAAACTAAAATGTAGTTTTTAGAGATGTATATATAGGTATTAATATCTCCTTTTTTTAGGGACACCTGGGTGGCTCAGTTACATAAGCATCTGACTCTTGATTTTGGCTCAGGTCATGATCTCAGGGTCGTGAGGTCAAGCCCTGTGTGGGCTCTGTGCTGGTTGTGGAGCCTGCTTCAGATTCTCTCCCTCTCCTTCTGCCCCTCCCCCGACACATGCATGGACTCTCTCTTTCTCTCAAAAAGAATCTCTTTTCTTTTCTTTACAGTTCTAAGACAAGAAAACACAGAATGGATACCTCCAGGTCAAAGAGGTAAGATTGTGATTAGAGAGGGACAAAAAGGGCTGAGATTCTGGAAGAGCTGGCCAGCTTCTATTTCTTGACCTCAGTGGTGGCTACACAATGTTCACCACAGAACTGTTTGTTCACATGATAAATATTTGTTTTATAAATTTTTCTACATACATAGTATATTTTACAATAAGGAACAGAGCAAAGCAAAACAAAACAACAAAATAAGACTACTATGGCAAACCCTTGAACAACACAGGTTTGAATTGCATGGGTCTACTTGTAGGCAGATTTTCTTTTATAAATACAGTACTGTAAATATATTTTTCTTCATTATTTTTAATAACATTTTCTGTACCTTATCTTAGTGTAATACTATAGAATACAATACCATCCAAAATATACATTAATCAACTATTTATGTTATCAGTAAGGTTTCTGGTCAATAGGCTATTAATAGTTAAGTTTTGGGGGAGCCAAAAATTATATGAAGATTTCTACTGCATGAGGGGTTGATGCCCCAAACCCCCACATTGTTCAAGGGTCAACTATAATTTTTTTGTGATATCTAGGTTCTTGTTCATTGAAACAAGTTTTCATTCTGTTATACCAAATAGATTTTATAGAATTTTTGTATTTTATAAATTATTTTTCCCACTTAAATGTATTCTCCTATATTACTGAACTTCATTTTCTGGAAAATGTGTGACTTCTCATCATGTTTATTTATACTGTAATAGTAAATTTATAGATTGGGGGAAAAAATTTAAAAACCCCACAATATATAGAATGGCAGTCTTCCCTAACCATACCCTCCAAAGCTAGTTAAGACAAAAACCTGACCTTATGTAGAACAGACAACAATAACATGGATATACAAAGGAAGCATGAGTTTTTTGGTCTACCTTGCAACAGATGAAAAAATATATAAATGATAATCACACAATTTATACAAATATTAGATAGATTGCAAATATACACAAAAGGCTTAGAGCAATCCAACATGGCTGACTACCTAAAATACACTATACTTTTGCATAGGTTTCCAAACTCCTACCAATAAGTTTTATTATAAAGAGGATATAAGAGAGTTTATGGGTTCAAATTAATAGTTTTATATGCTGGATTTTCATCCATGTCTTAAATATCAGTCCTATACTTTATAAAAGGCAATTATATTCAATGCCATAGTATGGTCTCAACCTCATACATTAAAAAATAAGAATTAAAAATGATTTTAATGGACACATTACAAAATTATTGAAGTAGTAAATATTTTTTAAACACAGTTTTCGTAAAACTATATTAGTCTGACATTCCTCTGTGCCTAGAATCTGTCTTCTCAATTCTATTTTGAGACTTTTGGCCATTTCTCTGATAGCAATGCCAATAAAGTTGCCAGTTGCCATTAATCTCAGTTCTATGAAAGAGTAAATCATTAGCACAAGCAATTAAACAACAAATGCATTAAAATAAGACCAATTAGAGCTATGTCTAGACATTCACCACGTAGTTATGAGACAGGCTTGTCATAATCATTTCAACTGGAAATGCCTTTAATAATTCTTTCCAACAGAAGCAAGACTGAAGATTCTTTTGTGGGAGTACTGAAATTCTGTAGAGTTTAAAGTGAAATACTCCATCAGGAATTTCAGTTGCATGTCTGCAAAGCTTTCCTGTACCATTAATTTGTATGCACAGAATTGGTCCTCCGCTCTGTTTGCCAACAATTACCATACTCAACCACTCTGAGTTTTTAATGACACTGGCTCTGTTCCACATTTCCAAGCTCTTAATACATTTTTTTTCAAGGATGAAAAGAGTTCACAGCCAAAGACTGTATGTGATTATTTTTCCTTTAGGTAGTCACCATTATACAGAAGACTGATGTCAAGGTGTTTTAATAATTCTGCACTTTTTGAGAATAAAAATATCTGAGGTCCTCCTGAACTCAGTAGGTAATTTTTTCAAATATATCAGTTATTGTTCATGTTATTTCTTAATATTTGAATGCATGGATGAATTTAGGTACTTTTTAGAGGAACTGTGAATAAGTTCTTTAATTTCTAAAGCTTTTGTTGTAGTTATTTTTGTTATTGTTGTCCAGCTTCATATGCCATATTTTATTTACCCCCAAACACTCTCTTCTACCCTAAGGAAATAGAGAAATAATGTAGTCCTTTATCTAATAACTTGTAGGTAGCTGCAAATTCTAATTTCTTCCATCCACTGACATAGCAACAGCTTTTCTCATTAGGTAATAAAAGGAAGAAAAGCTGTAAATATCAATGTAAATATTCCAATTTTGTATGCAGGGAAAGAGATTAAGGTAGGATAGAGGGAGCTTGATGGAACAGAAGGAACCCTCCCTGAAAACCCAAGCAAAACCAGAAATGCCCTTACTTGTACCAAGTGATTATGGGAATCAGAGGATTATGAAGTGTCATATTTTTACTTATTGCCATTCATACAATATTTCTCAATAAAGGCAACTATGATGGGGAATAATATTGAAAATCTGCCCTGTGTTTAGTGCCAATGAATAATGAAGTGGCTTGGTACAAGTACAGAACAAACACATATATCCCTCCCTCTCCACACTCCAATCAGGGTTGAGCCAAAATCCTAAATTGCTCTCTAACCTTAGGTGTCAACTTTAGTGACTTGTATACACTATTCAACAATTACATAGCAACTTCATAAACTATTAGTGGACCATGTTTGTCTAATCTGGATCCCTTTTTTTTTTTAAGTTTATTTATTTATTTTGAGAGAGAGAGAAAGAGATTGAGCAGAGGAGGGGTAGAGAGAGAGAGGCAGAGGATCCCAAACAGGTTCTGCGCCAACAGCGGAAAGCCCAATGCAGGGCTCAAACTCATAAACAGTGAGATCATGACCTGAGCCAAAGTCAAAGGCTTAACTGACTGAGCCACCCAGGCGCCCTTAATCTGGATCCTTGAATAAGCATCAAAAGTTTCAAACAACTTTAATTGTAAGCAAAATATCCTTGTGCATATACATACATGTAACAAGGGAGAATCCATAGCATTTGTAAACACATTTTTAAATGCATACAATCTTGTAGAATGTTTAATGTATTAGAAATTTATGTCATGTTTAGTTCTAGATCCAATCAGAATAACCTCTAGTCATGCAGAAAGAAAATATTTCACTAGGGTTATGTAACTAACCATCTCAAGACTTTGTTTCAGTTAAAAAAAAGTTTGAGTGTTTTTTTTCATCTAACTATATAAAGCACTATAAACAGTATACTTTAAAAATAACTAAGGAAACTATGTCTTCTTGAATTGAGATTTTGCCAACCCAAAGAAATAACTCATATTTTAATCTATCACTGCTGACTTGTCACAGGAATTAGAAACAGGAATGCAATGATAGGAACATGAACTTTTAACAATGGTTGAACCATACAGCAGACTTCTTCCAAGTCTGCTGTCACCCACTAGTTCTTATTATGACAGTTGAAAATGTCTTCACTGATAGCAGTATTTGAAGGATTAATTTAAGATGAAATCCATGTTTGCATATATACGTAATAGGGAGAGTGTGGGAGGTTAGTAAATGTATATTTCTCATGGCATTAAAAGAGAAGGACACAGTGTTTCTACCAAGGGAAAAACAGATAAGAGGGAAATGTGTCTGTGACACGAATATGAAAAATAACTCAACCTACTCTTGAAAATTAGTGTAGGCCTAGTAAATTAAGTCCTAAAAAAATGCAGTCTGATTAAAATATCTCAGCCTACAGTCAGAGAAAAAAGTCACTACAAATTGAAAATATAACCTTGCACCATAATACTTCATTCTTCTATGCCCAAGAAATTACAGAAGCTGGGGGAAAAAAATGTGTGCAAAACTATTCTAAGCTCTAACATTCTACAGTGATAGCATTACAAATATACTGAAGTCCAATTTTATATTTGTTAAATATGGTTGACCTATATATATGTCCATCAGTATTAATGTCGGTTCTCTTTACATATAAATGAATAAATGCCATCAAACCTAAATAATTGGAAGATCACGTGTTTAACCCTTAAACATACATACTTTTGTCTGTTAAAATACACAGCATATTTATCACATTGGGCAAATACTGTAGGTCAAGGCTTACCTCAAATCCCAGCCTACATATTCATGACTACTTTTTTTATTCATTCAACATCATTCATTATTTTCTGAACACCAGCATGTGATGAAAGGAAGAGCTTATTCTTTGCAGTGAGAAAGACCTGAGTTCTTGTCTCAGAACCACCATTTACTAATGAATTGACTTTAAACAAGTAACTTGACAGCCCTTCTGTAAATAGAAGTTTTTTCCTTCTGTAAAATAGAAGTCATAACCACTCCTTCACAACGATTTAAGAAATCTGACTTAATAGAAACATATTTTCCTTTAGTCCATACTTGTATTTTTTCTTTAAGCTTCTTATTTCTAACTCTGATTTCAAATTCATGTGTTAAAAATAGTCAGAACAGTGACTGACACATAATGGTCCTCAATATATAGGCACAGCTGATAGTATAAAAAAGGTCACAGTAACTTACACTTGTAGACAATATCTTAGTGTCACGTTTAATCTTAAAAAACATAAATATCCAGGATCACCTGAGTGGTTCAGTTGGTTGAACATCTGACTCTTGATTTTGGCTCAGTTCATGATCCCAGGGTCATGGGATCAGGCCTCACTTTGGGCTCCATGCTGAATGCAGAGACTGCTTGGGATTCTCTCTCCCTCTGCCCCTCTCTCCCACTCGTGTTCTTTCTCCCTCTTTAAAAAAATAAATATCCAAAAACTTATATCAAGACTCATAAGAACTGAATTACTTTTATTTGATATTTAAGAGTTAACAACAGTGTAGGTCAAAGTTAAACCCCATCTCTGTTCACTTTTGCACTTTTTCATTCTAACGTCCTATGATACCACTGGAAGATCTGACTCATCTCTTATTTGCAAATTACCTCAGCAAACATGGAAGCAATTTACAACCAATCACGCTACATATTAAAATTTCACAATACTCTGTCATCTGTCATTGTCATCAAGAAGACCACTTCCTTCATAATAACTTCTGTTTTGTATTTTAAAACTGACTACACAGTCATCCAACGTGTTAAGAACAGAGCCTCTTAAAACAATTTGCTCTGAGAGGGATAATACAGTGTGGAAGACAATTTCCTCTTAATTGATGTCCTAAACATTTTAATTGGTTTGCCTAAACACCAATTATCAAAGCTTCAACCTTGTCATTGCCAAAATTCTTTCATTATTAATGTACCCATTACAGTAACATCCTGTAGTTCCCTAAAAACAAGTTGTTGGAAAATTCTTAATCAGGAGCACACCCTGATGGTAATAAAGGCCTGTGTCTGAAAGATAAATAAAAACAGGACCTAAGAAGGGGGCATTACCCATTCAGATCTTTTCAGACTTGATTTGATTCTTCAATTCCTAGAGAATTACAGGTCATATGGGTATTAGCCTGGACTCTAGGAGTGCAAGTGACAGAAATCCAAGCTAATTAGTTTAAGCACACACGTGTCAACAGGGGATGGAGTCTTATCACTGTGAATGGCCTATCACGTACTATGGGTTCTTATTTTGCCTCCGTCCTGTTTTAGCTATGCAATCTTTGACAAGAGAGTTAAGCTTTTCCTTCCCTGGGTCCTACAAAATGGGGACAGACATAAAAATTATCACATGGAACTGTTGAGACAATTACATGATTTAATACATGTAAAGCATTTGGAAAATAGCCTGGCACAAAATAAATGCTCAATAATTTTTTTTTCAAAGAGAAGAGATAAGCCTAATTTGAGAGAGAACTGTAACCACAGGATGAATGTTATCAGGACCTACTTATCCTGTTTTCTATCTACATTTCAATATTTCTTAACTTCAGACAAATAGCTTAGCAAACAGTCTGAAAGAGCCTTTTTTCTTCAGATCAATATAAAATATTTCAGGGAAGGACTCTGATTGGCCCAGTTTAGGTTATGCATGCCTTCCTGGACTAGCCACTTTGACTGAAGATGGGGTTCTATGATTAGGATAGCTAAGTCTCCCAGTTTATGCCTGCTGTCTCAGCATAAAGACTAATAGTACACCTTTCACTCTCTAAAGCATCCCAATTTACATAACATTTTCTATGTATTATTCTTGCCAAGATGTTTAATCTGAAGCTAATTATAAGGAAACAATAAAAAAAAATCTATATGGTGGGACATTCTATACTACAGTCATCATGGATGCTTCAAAAAAACTTTAAGATAGATTAAATGAGACTACAAAACATGATAACCCAATGAATGCATGATACCCAATGAATGCATGATCCTAGGGAGTAGGTAACACCTATGAAAAAAAAAAAAACCAATACCTATATAGGGGAATAGCATGAGGGATAGCAGTACTGTGCCTATGTAGAAGAATGTCTTTGACTCTGTGATATATATGCTGAATAATTTAAGATAAATGGTCAAAATGTCTGCACTTGGCTTTCAAATGATTCAGGGGGAAAAGGCTACACTGATAGATCAAAAGAGATGCAGAGTAAAATGTCACAAAATATTAACTATTATTGAATCTAGATAACTCAACATATTATATTCATTGTATTATTTTCTGATGCTTCTATAGGTCTTAAATCTTTTCCAAAAAAATCGGGGGAAATTGACCCCATGTGAGTAATAAATTATATGGTCAATTTATCTATGATTGGACCAATTTGGATTGGTTATCTACCCTTGAACAATTACCAAGTACTATTTGACAGGAAGAAAAACCATAAAAAAGATGGCCAGTCCCATTCAGAACAGGTGTCTCAAATATGAGGAATTTGAAACCAAGGAATTTGAAACCAAGGAGGAACGACTGTGTATCAGGAAGCCACCCAATTTATATATGATAAATGCAAGCTGTCTCTAGTCCAAATGCTATTATTCTTGAATTTTGTTTTTCAGATGGAATATGCCAAACCATTTTCCTTTAAGCAAAGGAAATGCCTCTTTCTCACTTGCTTCCCTGAAACTGCCATGTTCCTTTACATGTACCTAGTCTATGTCAAGAAAACTTCACTGAGAGAAACTTAGGAATTCTCCCCATCAAGGTCCCAAGGGTTGTGTTTCATCTGATCTGAAAACTATTGACAGTTATGCTTTATTGTTACTATTTCTCTAGAACCCTCCCTTTCCCTAACCACAGTCTATGAGAACCTTCTAACTATCCTGTCACAAAGATTCTATTGTATTCAATAATATTTTAAAGAATGCCCACCATTGTTTATTCCATAATTTTGTAAGGTATTTGAGAAGTCTGGGTTTGAATCCCAAATCTACCATTTCTAAGATATCACTTTGGGCAAGTTACTTTACATCTCTGAGACTCAGTTTCATCATCAGTAAAAATAAGAATAATCACATCTCCCTTGCAAAACTGTTGCAAGTATTATAACAAATAAGGTAAAACATGTAATGGCTGCTTTCTATAAACAAGAATGATGATGATGATGATGATGATGATGATGATGATGTCGTCGTCCCAGCTCCTGCCCTCCGGGACCTCACTGTCTAGTAACCTCTGTCTCTCCTCACCCATGTTCCTGCTTATCCCAACCAATTAGAACTTGTGTCCAAAACAAGTGAATGCGCCTCTCTATGGGCAAGTGCAATATGTAAATACGGGTTTTTTTTTTCTTATGTCTGAGGCAACCTAATTGCACAGCATCTTATTTTCATTTGCATCTTGTTTTGTTATTTAAACATTACCCTGATCCAAATTCATTACAGCACATCAAGTTCTAAAATGTCTTCCCTTTCAGATCTTTCTATATAAAATATTACTTTCTCTTTGCATAAAAATAGTTGGCACTCTTAAATTAATTTAGGTTTTTCCCATCACTAAATATATCTAAATGTTTTTGTGAGTAAGTAGGACCTTGTTACAGAGTAATACGTCATCAGTAAGACAGAAGACACAGCTGGTGTATTATCTGGTGCAAATAGATTTTTTCCAGATTAAGAATCTTTGTTAGCAGTAAATGTGTAATAGAGGGAAAGAATGTAGTTAAGCTATTTGGTATGAGGTTCTAATTCATGGAATTAGAGGAAAAATATTTTGGTTAGGAAATTAAGAAAGCAAGACCTCAATATCAGTATATGAAATAATTTGGAATACTAAATGTCACTGTATTTGTTCTAAATTGAATATTGAATACCAGAATTTCAAATACAGAATGGAAACTAGCCAAGGTTGAAGAACCCAACTTTTTTTTTTAATGTTTATTTATTTTTGAGACAGAGCATGAATGGGGGAGGGTCAGAGAGAGGGAGACACAGAATCTGAAACAGGCTCTAGGCTCTGAGCTGTCAGCACAGAGCCCGACACGGGGCTCGAACTCAGGGACGGCGAGGTCATGACCTGAGCCAAAGTCGGCAGCTTAACCGACTGAGCCACCCAGGCACCCTGAAGAACCCAACTTTTTAATTTATATACCACAATACCCTAATACAGAGATAAAACAAGAGAAAATAGATAATCAATAAATTTTTAATAATTTATGAACATAAAAATAGAACCAATTTTAATAAACATTTATGGCCATAATATTTTAAAGAAATCAGTAGAACCTCAATTATGTTATAAAATATCTGTGATTTTGCCATTTTAAGAGGGATGTACATTTTGGGGCGCCTGGATGGCTCCATATGTTAAGTGTCTGACTTCCGCTCAGGTCATGATCTCACAGTTCATGGGTTCGAGCCTCACGTCTGGCTCTGTGCTGACAGCTCACAGCCTGAAGCCTGCTTCAGATTCTGTGTCTCCTTCTCTCTTTGCCCCTCCCCTGCTTGCACTTTGTCTCTGTCTCTCTCAAAAATAAATAAAAAATTAAAAAAAAGAGGGATGTACATTTCATATACATTCAAGGGTGACCCTGTATATACATAGTTGCCTATATGATATGGTTTCAGAAATTCCTAAAAGCCTGATATAGTTTTGAAAATGATTTCAGACTACGAAATTTTCTTGTAAGTCTCCATTGTAGTAAATCATTTTACCTAAGCCACTAGAAGCAGAATCCAAATTTACAAAAACAGACAATGGCTGAAACTCCCTATGCAGCTAGGTATTAACTTCTTCCTTCCTCTGCAACCCCGTAACATCAAGAAAAAAAAGGGAAAAAAAGGATGCTGCACATAGCCATAAAGTGCTGAGGAGAGAAGACTCCTGAGACAGCTAAACACGAGAAGTTATTCGTGGAGATGCCTAGAGTAGAGTAACCAACTCAAAGTAATTTTCCACTCAATTCAGTATACCTCTTCCATGAGACACTGATTAGCCAACTGCTAAGATAACTGGTCCCAGTTTTAGAACCCTTTCCTAAGATGAGACCTTTGGTTTCCTCATCTGTCCAGAGAACCCATCTCTCAACCAGCACTTTGTGTATTACCCGTATCTCCATACCAGTTTCAGTTATCTACTGCTGCATAACAGGCTGCCACAACAATTAGTGGCTTAGCAGGGACAGCCTCCTCTTTGCTTCATGTGATGGACATTGGAGCTCTATTGAGACTTAAGAATCCAAGATGGCTTCCCCACCTGCCTGGCACACAGCTGAGATACTGAAAGGGCTTGAGGCTGATTATGTCTCTCTCTTTCCATGTGCTCGGCAATCAGACCTGGAACAACTCCTTTACCTAGTGGCTCTGGGTTTCAAAAGAGCATCAGAGAATTCTTAAAACCCAGAACTGGCACACTTTCATTTCTGCCCCATTTTGTTGTAAAAACAAGTCAGTCACAAAGTCAGCGGACACCCAAGCGCAGGACAAATAGATTCCATCTGGGAAGAGAGGAGTGGCACATGCTTACAGGGATTGGAAGAACTAAATCTTTGCAAAACATCAGTTTAAAGTTTAACTTCAGCACATTTTAGATAATGCCAGCACACCATCACCTTAGATGATGACAGATGAAATTAAAAGGAAAACTGCTATGGAGTATGGGAGGATAAAACCAAGAACAGTTTCATAGAAGAGAAGTTCTTGATATGCACTTTGAGAGGTGGACAGAATTTTTAGAGTGGATAATAGGAAAAGAAGAGCATTCAACGTGGAGGCCATGGGGCGAACAATGAAAACTGTAGAACATTTTCCAGGAATAGTGTAGGAAATAGGACAGTTTACAAATATTTAAGGTTGGTGAGGAATAATAATTAAAAATTGAAAGTTGGAAGGTATGTGGAACTCTCACTGTCATTCTAAAGCTTTTGGGTTCTATTCCAAGGTCTTTCTTTGCCCAGGTAAATGCAAAAGAATTTTGAAAAGAATGTATACTTCCTTGCACAATTTTTCTTTGCCATTATGATATAATTGTTTAGTGACAAGAGTATAATTTCTAGTAATATCATAAATATTGAATTTTTAAGACATTTTTATAACATTCTTTTAATCTATCCATTGGAATTCAGAATCAATGATTTGAAAAATATATGCATACACTCTTCTTAAATAATCAGAAATTCAACATTGTTTCCTTTTGTTTCTTGAACTCCTGCTTCTATTTCTTTCTCCTCCATAATTTTATCCTAATTTTCTTTTATATATATATTTTTTTAAATTAATTTATGTATTTTGAGATAGCATGAGCAGATGAGGGGTAGAGAAAAAGGGAGAGAGAGAATCCCAAGTAGAGTCTGCACTGTCAGCACAGAGCCTGATGCAGAGCTTGAACTCATGATCTGTGAGACAATGACCTGAGCTGAAATCAAGAGTCAGATGCTTAAGCAACTGAGCCATCCAGGTGCCCCATCTTTTTAAAATATTTTTTACTGTTTGTTTATTTTTGAGGGAGAGAAAGAGCACAAGCAGGGGAGGGGCAGAGAGAGAGGGAGACACAGAATCTGAAGCAGGCTCCAGGCTCAGAGCTGTCAGCACAGAGCCAGAGGCAGGTCTCAAATCCATGAACCCATGAGATCATGACTTGAGCCGAAGCCAGATGCTTAACCAACTCAGCCATCCAGGTGCCCTATCCTAATTTTCTTAAAAGTCTTTATAGATCCAGCTTTTATACTTCTCTGGGGAAAACATATACCTAATATATAAATGAAATTTTGTTTGTTTAAATCTTGTTATCAAAAGGCTATATTTTATAAAAATGTTCCAGATTAAGTTATTACCATGATTATCAGCACACAATTGATCAAAACAAATATTTTATAAATTTTTATAAATATTATTAAAAATAAATGTAGAAATTATTATTGGAAGTGTATCCTTTAATAAAATAGATGAGACTTTTTTTAAAAACTTGTTCTGTGCATCAGTGGATGAATATCATTTATACAGAAGCAGATTCAGCATCAACTCTATTTTTTTCTTTTAGAGATGTTTATAAGTGTCATGTAAATAAGTATGTGAGAGAAAAAAGAGTTCTGTTATTAAAAATACCACTCAATTCTTTGAATTCTTGAGTTATATGTCAAAAATCACAATGATCTATCATCAAAAATTATTTTTAGCTATCATCTGGCAAATTGATTAGATCCACCTTAATTTTATGCAAAATAAGGATTAGACATTATCTGATCAACAAGAGAATGTTATTAGAGTCCAATCACCACCAATATTTTAAACTGTCCTTTTTTGATACTTCAAAAATCTCAGTCTGAACCAGTGTATAAGATTCAGAATGAGTGAAGCAGTCACTTCTGTCACATAAGAGAAGGACAACTATTTAAAAAAAAAAAAATGTAGGAAAGGAAAACCCAGTTTGTATCCCAACTCCACAGCAGGCAGATAAATTTGAAAAAAAGGAGAATCTGGAAACTAATGCTCATAAAAACTACCTGGAAAGTTTTTGAGAAATCTTCATGTGTCTCTGGGTAATTCTTTGTGTGTCTAACATGTACCCTGTTAGAATACTCCTACAAAAGGGGCCACATGACAGTTTTTGATCAGGGAAATACTACAATTATAACCATGCTTTGGAAATATTAAGCTACAAACAATGTGCAGATTGGATTGAAAGGAGAAGCTGTTCAAAGCAAGGAAACAAATGGAGACCTTACTGTAGATCAGCAAGTATTAAAGAGGGCGTGAACTAGAATACTAGCTTTGAAGCAGAAAGGAGTGAAAGACATTATAGAATAAGAACCAAATGATTTAGTAAATAAAATTTGATGTGGGAAATAAGTTTCTCATTTCCCTCTCATTTATTCATTCAGTGAATAAATATTTTTTTTAATGCTTGATATATAGCTACTGTGAAGGCAAACAAAAAAAAAGATGGCACACAGGAAGACAGTGCAGTGAAATTATTTATGTGCTATGATAGAGTATTGGTACAGGTCTTCAGGCTGTCTCCTGAAAGCTAGGGAAAATCATTAGAAGGATGGTAAGCAGAAGAGATTTCAAAGGGCAAGAATATCTCTGGAAGACTTGGAGATCTTCTTGCATATTCCAATTCACTAGCTTGGGTATCGCTTCTTCTATTCACTGCCATACAAAATTCTGCCCATTTTTTTTTTTCCTTTAGAAGGTGACTTGTATTGGTACCTTATTGCTCCTCTCACTACCCAATACATTGCCTTTAAATGTGTTGAAAGCAAAGAATTAGATATTATCTGATCTGCAAAAGGATGTTACTTAGTTATTAGGGCCCAATTATACACCAATATTCCAAACTGTCCCCTTTTTGGCATTTCAGAAGTCTTTACAGCCTGAAGCAAAGCACAAGATTCATGATAAATCTTAAATAGAACTGTCAATATCTCTGCATTCCTGACTCATGAAGTGTAATGTGTACCCAGTGCCAAATACATCAAAGCCTACTTCTGCCCCCCAGTTATTAAGTCCCCTCATAGCTGTCCTCTCTGTTGACTTAATCTTCTGATAAATATTCTTATTGATTCCAACATGCCATCTGTATTTTCATGAGACTGTCTCCCCAACCTGGACCAATAACAGCTAGATTCATTCCCATGTTCACTTATGCTCTTATCCGTCTCCGCTATATCATTCCTGCTGCTTATACCCTCTCCCACTTATACATACATCTCAATGTGCATTCTCCCAATCTAGTGCCCAGCTCCCCTTCAAGATCTAGCTCAAGGTTTATGTGCTACATGAAGTCTTTTTCCTGTTATTTCTACACACAATATTTTCCTCTGTGTTGATTCCCATTTTATTTAATTAATTAATTAAAACTCAATTCCATTACCATGTACTAGATTATTTAAGGTTGGTCTTATCATTTCTCTTGCTTTTCAAAGGAACTTCCCCTCTCCATGTAGTCAAAGTTTCCAGTATTAAATGTAAAGGACAGAATTATATTCCAGATATTATCTTTTAGATGTGTATACTCATATTCAAATTTTCCAAAATAATACTATGAAATCTAAAACATTAAGGCACCATCTACTTCTCTAGGGAATTACTATTAACTTCTGGAAAACCTTGGGAAAATAGTTCTTTCTGTGGGATAAAGGCATTCTTTCCCATTCTCCTAAACCATAAATTCAAAGGAATAAACAGTAAAGACAAAACCCCTGATATTCCCACTGTTATATTTCTCATCAGCATTAGGCTTGTTTTAGGATGAGATTTAAAGAGGAAGCAGATGATGGGAGACAACCTACCTTGAAAACAGAATGACTATCCTCAGAATTTCAAAAACATTATTTCAAGGGGTTAAAAAAGTCAACTTATATTAATAATGCTTCTTTAAATCACAATCTTTGTTAATATTGTTAGTAATTAAAATTTATACTCCAAAGGTATGCTTCTCCCACAGATTAGTAAACTACAAGTAAAAAAGAAAATTTAAGTGAAATTCATATTGGTTATGTCCAATATCTTAACAGAAATGAAGAGACTGATAACTTCAAAGTCATGGTAGTGGGCAAAATACGGTACACAAAGAAAATGAATCTTATTACAAAGTTGAGAAAGCTGGCCAAAGTGCCATGCTTTACCAATCAGGTTTCATTGATTTATGAATTAGATTTATGAAAAAAGGCATAGAACAGCAGGTGGAAAAAATTCAAGTCAAACATCCAATCAACGATTAATTCTCTTGTTTTTCTAACATTCCTGACTATCAAAAAGATCCAGAGCAGATGTTCAAGTACTTCTTTTGATTAGAAATCCTCTATTTTCCAAGTTATTCCATTCTGTCAGAGAAAAGTTCTGATTATTAAAAATAAACGTCTTAAAGTCAAAAATCTGTCACCCTTTAGCTTCACCCATCAATTCTAGCACCAGTCCTGGGGGTCATAAATAATTGAATGTGCTTATTACCATTTCTTCCCCTTAAATACTTAAAAATAACTTTACAACTCTGCTTTATGTTTTCTCTTTTAAAGGCTGCATATGTCCAGATTCTTTTACACCACTTCATAGGACTTTATAGGATTTTACACCACTTCATAGGACTTTACACATAGGGCTTCACACCACTTCATAGGATTTTAACTTTCTCATCTTCTTGGTCTGTCTCTTGCCCATGAGTGGCTTTTTCAAGTATGACTCTTTAAAAGGAATACAATTGTATTCCTATCAGGGGAATGTCAAACCTATCAGGGGAAAATATAGCAGGGAAATCACCTTCCCTCTTTTGGTTGCCATACTCAATGAGCTGGTAACAGTGGTGGGGGGGGGGGGTTGGCAGTCAACAGGCCAAATAATATTGTAGAGAATGAAAATTTTCCCTTCTATACTTCTAGGTTCTGTGTGGCTGGTCTAAGAATAAAAGTGACAGAATACAGATTAACCAGAGAAAAAAAACCTGAATTATGTACATATGTATAGAAGCCCCTCAAGGATATGAAACTCCAAAAACCACCACATGATTGAAGTTTATACATTATCCTGAGCAGAGGAAAGGGATAAAGATCTGAAGCATCAAAGGGCAGGAGAGGCAATTCGTGGGAAGGTGAGAAGAGGAAATATTTGATCAACAGAGGTTTCTCTGCCATGCAGATCATTCAAAATGGAGGAAAGACTTGAATATAAGATCTGAAACCATAAAACTCCTAGGATGAAATATAGGCAGCAAGCTCAGTTAGCAGTATTTTTTGGACCAGTCTCTTAGGCAATGGCAACAAAAGTTAAACAAATGAGACTACATCAAACTAAAAAGTTTTTGTACAGCAAAGGAAACCATCAACAAATGGAAAAGGCAACTTACTGAAAAACAAAACATATTTGCAAGTCATGTATCCAAGAAGGGGTTAATATCCAAAATATATAAAGAACTTATACAACTTAATATCAGAAAACAAACAACCTGATTGTAAGAGAGGCAGAGGACTTGAATAGACATTTTTCCAAAGACATACAGATGGCCAACAGGCACATGAAAAGATTCCCAACATCACTCATCATCAAGCAAATGCAAATCAAAACCACAATGAGATATCACCTCACACCTGTCAGAATGGCTATAATCAAAAAGACAAAACATAACGAAGTGTTGGTGAGGATACGGAGAAAAGGGAACCCTCACAACATACACTGTTGGCAGGAATGCAAACTGGTGCAGCCACTGTGGAAAACAGTGTGGAGTTTCCTCAAAAAAATTAAAAATAGGACAGAGAGGAAGATGGCAAAGGAAGAGGATCCTGAGCACACTTCCTCACATGGACACTCCAATAGCTACATGTAATACAACTCACTCTGAAAATGACCATAGATTGGCAGAGCAGATCTTCCACAGCTAAAGGCAAATGAGAAGGCCACGCTGAGAAAGGTAGGACTCAAAGAGACGGAGTAAGGAACTGGACTCCAGGTGTCATTGTGACCCACGAGTGGGAGGGATATCACAGGTGTAGAGGCACTCCCTGAGGAAGCGCTGATCAAACCCTAAATCAGACACTCCTGGCTCTGGGACCTGCACCAGGAAGACAAGCCCCCAAAACATCTGGCTTTGGAAATCAGCGGAGCTTAGCTCTAGGAAAGCTGAGGGGCTATAGGAAACAAGTCTCTACTCTTAAAGAGACAGTACATTATGTCTTGGGCCAAGATCCAGCACAGAAGTAGCAGTTTGAAAAGCACCTGGGGGGCGCCTGGGTGGCGCAGTCGGTTGAGCGTCCGACTTCAGCCAGGTCACGATCTCGAGGTCCGTGGGTTCGAGCCCCGCGTCGGGCTCTGGGCTGATGGCTCAGAGCCTGGAGCCTGCTTCCGATTCTGTGTCTCCCTCTCTCTCTGCCCCTCCCCCGTTCATGCTCTGTCTCTCTCTGTCCCAAAAATAAATAAACGTTGAGAAACTCAAAAATGATCCTGCCCCTAAATTTAAAAAAAAAAAAAAAAAAAGAAAAGAAAAGCACCTGGACTATACAATAAAGGAAATTTATTGACTAATTTTAGCATGTGTGCTGGAGGGGCAGGGATTTATGAAAGCTTTCTCTGGGAATAGAAGTGCTGGTGGGTGCTATTTCTCTTGCCCTCCCTTCAGCATAGCTAGCCAGATGTTTGGGGAACTCGTTCTGACACTGTCCATCTACCTGCTAGCACAGCTTGCCCCACCCAAGTGTTCTTGTATGGACCCAGCCTGTCCAACAAATCACAAGAGAAGGTGCCTCTCATCAAATCACAAGAGAGCAAGAGCAGGAGAAAAGAACAGGAAAGAAATATAAAAACAACCAGAAAACAACAAACTGACAGACTGTATATACCCATCAGCAATTACTTTAAATGCAAATGGTCTACATGTTTCAATCAAAAGACACAGGTGACTGAATGGACAAAAAACAAAAAAAAAACAAAAAAACAAACAAAAAACAAGAGCCATCTAGGTGCTGCCTACAAGAGACTCCTTTTAGACCTACAGACACATACAGACTGAATGTGAAAGGAAGAAAAAGACATTCCATAAACTTTTAGCAAGACTCATCAAGAAAAAAAAAGGACTCTAAAATCAGAAATGAAAGAGGAGAAGAAACAACCAACACCACAGAAGTACAAAGGATTTTAAGAGGCTACTATAAAAAAGTATATGCCAACAAATTGGACAACTTAAAAACTTACAATCTTCCAAGACTGAATCAGGAAGAAATAGCAAACCTGAACAGATCAACTGCTAGTAACAAAGTGGAATCAGTAATCAAAAAACTTCCAAAAACAAAACTTTCAGGACCAGATAGCTTCACAGGTGAATTTTACCAAACATTTAGAGAAGAGTTAATACCTATCCTTCTCTAACTATTCCAAAAAATTAGAAGAGGAAGGAATGCATCCAAATTCATTCTTTGAGGCCAACAGACACATGAAAAGACGTTCAACATCACTAATCATCAGAGAAATGCAAATCAAAGCCAAATGAGAGATCACCTCACACCAATCAGAATGGCTAGCTTCAAAAAGACAAAAAATAATAAGTACTGGCAAGGATGTAAAGAAAAAGGAACTCTCATGCACTGTTGGTGGAAATGTAAATTGGTGCAGCCACTACAGAATATAGTAGAGGTTCTTCAAAATATAGGAGTTCTTCAAAAAATTAATAATAGAAGTACCATATGACCCAGTAATTCTGCTTCTGGGTATTTATCAAGAAAATGAAACACTAATTCAAAAAGATATATGTACCCTATGTTCACTGCAGCATTATTTACAATAGTCAAGGTATGGAAGCAACCTAAGTGTCCATCAATAGGTGAAAGGACAAAGAAGACGTAGTATGTATGTATCTATGTGTATATCTATGCACCTATATACACATACACATATATATATCCTTATGTATATATGTACACAGATACACACATAGATACATACAGACCATATGTGTGTGTGTATATATATGTATATATATACATACATTTATACAATTATACAACTTAGCCATAAAAAAGAATGAAATCTTGCCATTCTCAGCAGCATGGATGGACACAGAGGGTATTATGCTAAGTGAAGTCAGTCAGACAAAGACAAATACTATGGTATTTTCACTTACATGTGAAATCTGAAAAACGAATGAAAACAGAAACAGACTCATAAATACCGAAAAAAAACCTAGTAGTTTCTACATAGTGATTCAACAATTCTGTATATTACACAATGTTCATGGAAGTACCATATGATCCAGCACTTTTTCTTCTGGATATCTATCTAAAGAAAATGGAAACACTAATTCAAAAAGATCCGTGCACCCAGGGCACCTGGGTGGTTCAGGCAGTTAAGTGGTCAACTCTTGATTCAGCTCAGGTCATGATCTCATGGTACGTGAGATCGAGACCCTGTCGGGCTCTGTATTGACATCACACAGCCTGCTTGGGATTCTCTCTCTCCCTTTCTCTCTCTGCTGTCCCCCTCTCACATGCACCCTCTCTCTAAAAATAAATAAACTTTAAAAAAATATATGTGCACCCCTATGTTTATTGCAGCACTATTTACAATAGTCAAGATTTGGAAGCAGCCCAAGTGTCTATCAGTAGGTGAATGGATAAAGAAGATGTGGTGTATATATGTATGTATATATATATATATATATATATATATATATGGAATAAGACTCATAAAAAAGAATAAAATCTTGCTATTCATGACAACATGGATGGATCTAGAGCATATTACACTGAATGAAATAAGTCAGATAGAAAAAGACAAATACCATACGATTTTACTTATATGTAGAATCTAAACAACAAAATAAACAAACAAATAAAAACAGGGTCCCAGATACAGAAAACAAACTGCTGGTTACCAGAGTGAGGAGAAGATGAAGGTGGGCAAAATAGGTGAAGGAGATTGAGAGGTACATACTTCCAGTTATAAAACAACTAAATCATGATGATATATGGTAAACCACAAGGAATATAGCCAGTAACATTATAATACCTTTGTACAGAGACAGATGGTAATGAGGTTTATCATAGGGATCACGTTGCAATATATAAAAATATCAAAGCACTATGATATACACCTGAAATTAATAGAATATTGTATGTCAATTATGCTTGAATTTAAAAAAAAAGCTATCTCTGGTAATAGCTCTGTTTCTGGCACAGGCCCCTTTCTAAGGTAAATTTCCCTCAAAAAGGGTAACTTTCAGTCTGTTTTCAGAGCTTCTTCTGTGTCTACAGTTTTTCAAAATAATCAGTTCAGAATATTCCTTATGCCAAAGAGACATATTGTGGGGTGGCATATTCTGCTACCCTTAATATGAATGTCCCATTAGTAAAAATAATCTGAGAAAAGGGCATAACCTCACTGCACCTTTGCCTTCCTTTTTTATATATATTTAATACCTGAAAGTCTCCATTTCACAAAAAAAGCAGGATTTTTAAATACAATTAGCACATTGCCATTAGAAATACCAATTTCCAGTCCTCACCAATTCTTCCCAGAATTCAAAATCTTAAATTATGCTATAAGAAAGCCTATTGCTTTAAGAAAATCAGCTCAACTTTATAATCTAAATAATCTAAAGCAAAAACATTTCATTAGTTACACAATCCATTCATTTACTTAACACTCTCAGATGCTAATGAGCATAATATGAGATCAACTGCTCTCCTGCTGTTGGGAAAAAAGTTCAAGCAAAGAAGACAAAAGCAAAGATTATCCCCAAAATAGAAAACAAAACATCTTAAATCCAGACAAATGTTTATACTTTGACATACTATTTTACAATATTTTAAGGAAAAGAATTGTTCAATAGGAAAGAAAACAAAACTGGGGCACCTGGGTGGCTCAGTCAGTTAAGCCTCCACCTCTTGATTTCAACTCAGGTCATTATCCCGGGGTTGTGGGATCGAGCCCACTTCAAGCTTCGTGTTAAGCATGGAACCTGCTTGAGATTCATATTCTCTCTCTCTCTCTCTCTCTCTCTCTCTGTCTTCCTCCCTCTCTCTATTAAAAAAAAAGAAAGAAATAAAAAGAAAACAAAACTTTATCTCTTTTTTAAAGTCCTTCCTCACTATTAGGAAACCACTGAAACAAGTCATATTTGCTTAATTCCTAGAATAGTCATTATCTAGAACAAGTAGGGAGGTGTTAAAGGCTCTTGCACAAATCTTAAATACAGTCAACCCCAAACTGGGTGTTTCTCTCATTGCTAAATAAAATGGTCAAGATTTTTAAAGTCAAGGGAAGACTGGCAGAAGGCCTGAAAGGCTGAACTTCCAGTTTTTAATATTTAAATGTTTTCATTTCTCAAAAGGAACAAATTATAGTATGCTTTAGGCTGGCCTTTCTTTATGGTCTTAAATAAGTCCCTTAATTGTGTACAACTAAATTCTCTTTGTTCATACCTTCTAGGCATCCAAAAAACACTGACAACAGATACAATACCGAGTTTTTTAGTTCCTTGGGGGCAAGTAAAATTTGAAATCAGGATATTACTATTGTCCCTATATTTGCTCTATTTTTTATTTATTTTTTATTTTTTTAATGTTTATTTATTTTTGAGGGAGACAGAGCATGAGCAGGGGTGGGGCAGAGAGAGAGAGAGACATAGAAGCTGAAGCAGGCTCCAGGCTCTGCGCCCAACGCAGGGCTCAAATCCATGAACCGTGAGATCATGACCTGAGCCAAAGTCAGAAGCTTAACCAACTGAGCCACCAAGGTGCCCCGTACTTGCTCTGCATTTTAAATAATGCCTGTGAAGAAATTTGTGATATGCTGTGGTTTGATGTTTGTGATCCACCCCCCCCCCCCCACCAAATTCAAATGTTATATCCTAATATTCAGTATGATGGTGTTAGGAGGGGTGGGGCCTTTGCCAGGTGATTAGGCTACTGGGAAGAGGCTTTATAAATGGGATTGATGCCTTTCTAAAAGAAGCTCTAAAGAGCTCCCTATGTGTGGATACAAGGAGAGGTCTGTGTGACCCTGAAGAGGGCTCTCACCCAACAATACTGGCATCATGATCTCAGATTTCCAGCTTCCAAAACCATGAGAGATAAATTTCTGTTTTTTATAAGCCACCCAGTTTGTGGTAGTTTGTTATTAGAGCCAAAAAAAACGAAGACAGGAGATTAGAAACATGTTGAGGTTAAGTCCTCTGCAACGAACAGAACAGTATCCAGAGGAGAATTAGGCCCAATTCTTATTGCCAACCAAGGTTCATGGATTATGAAATTTCAGGTCTAAGGGCTTTATCTGCTGTCCTAATTGTTGATAACAAATGCACATTTTTAAGTCTAGCAGATGAAGTAGAAAATATGGCTACCAAGATAACACCAGTGGCCAAATAAGTCTTTAGAGGTGTCACAAAGGGCTATGAGAAAATTCTAAGTATCTCCATAAGCAAGTCTACTGGGGTGCTGGAAATATTCTAAAATTTAATCTGGGAGGTGGTTGAATGGAGGTGTAAATGTGTAAAATTGGGTGCACTTCACTCTATGTGAGTTATAGCTCAATAAGGAAGGGAAAAAAATGTATCTATAAGTTCATCTTGTTTCAGTAGCTCTAAAATCCAGTTTTAAAGTGTTTAGACTTAAGACCTTCCATTATAATAATGGTTAAGAGCACATGGGTCCTCCATGGGTTTTATGCAACAATGGCATTCATGTTAAAACTCTGCAATGCTCTTGAGCAGAAATGTCCCTCCCTGTTTAATTACAGTGGAGAAAAACAGAACCAACATCTGACCTACAAGTGAGCAAAAAAGTAACTTTTGTTGTAATTTGTGTTAGGGCAAAAGATTACTGTTCCCCAAAGTCCTTTCCACCAATCTGAAAGAATCCAAGAAATGTCCCTTCTTTTTTTTAATTTTTTTTACTTTAATTCCAGTATAGTTAACATACACTGTTATATTAGTTTTCTGTGTACAATATAGTGATTCAACAATTCTATACATCACCCTGTGCTCATCATAACAAGTGCACTCCTTAATCCCCACCACCTATTTCACCCATCCCCCATCTACCTCCCTTCTGGTAACCATCGGTTTGTTCTCTACAGTTAAGAGTCTCTTTCTTGGTTTGTCTCTTTTTCTTTTTCCTTTGCTCATTTGTCTTGGTTTTTAATTTCACATAGGAGTGATATGGTTTTTGTCTTTCATTGAGTGGCTTATTTCACTTAGCATTATACTCTTTAGGTCTATCCATGTTGTTGCAAATGGAAAGATTTCATTCTTTTTTGTGGCTAATATTCCACTGCATGTATGTATGTGTATATATATATACCCCACCTCTTCTTTACCCACTCACCTATAAATGGATATGTGGGCTGCTTCCATAATTTGGGTGTTATAAATAATGCTTCAATAAACACAGGTGTTCATGTATCCCTTTTAATTAGTGGTTTTAAGTTTGGCAGGGGGAGGTAAATACCCAGTAGTGCAGTTACTAGATCATATGGTTGTTCTACTTTTAACTTTTTGAGGAACCTCCATACTGTTTTGCATCATGGCTGTACCAGTTTGCATTCCCACCAATAGTGCACAAGTGTTCCTATTTCTCCACACCCTCTCACACTTGTTGTTTTTGTGTTTTTTATTTTAGTCATTACAACACGTGTGAGGTGGTATCTCTTCGTAACTTTGATTTGCATTTCCCTGATGATAAGCGATGTTGAGCATCTTTTCATGTGTCTGTTGGCTCTCTCTATGTCTTCTTTGGGGCAATGTCTGTTCCTGTCTTCTGCCTATAGAAATCTCCACTCTTAATCCAACTTTTGGGTACAGGAAGTACTTCAGTAAAATGCAATTTTTCTCAGGTGTTCCAAAGTTACCATTTGAAGAAATGGTACACATAGCAAGTGTTTATTGGAAGGTTTAGAAAATCCAGAGTCTGGATATTGCCCAGGAAGGACAGGCCCAAGTGCCACATCACGATGTTGTTTGATGGCAGAAATGGGAAAAGTAGTGGAACGGGGGGTGGGGGGGGGGGGTGGGGAAGGGGGCAGCAATCTCTCATATGGAGAGACTGTGCAATTATTAACAACCCTACCACCCCATCCCCTCACCACCAGAAATACATGCTGGAAATAAGAGTGTGGGGAAAAAAAATAAGAGTGTGGGAAGCATGAAGAAAGGCAGGGCAAGGGGACAAAACAACTTTCCAACAATTAATTAGCCCCAATGCAGAAGAAACCATACTGGAATAATAAACCAGGAAACTTGGCTTCAGTTCCAAACCTGTCACTATGTAGCTGTGCAATTATCACTTAATTTCTCCCATTCACCATCTCTTCATCTATAAAAGGAAGAGGTGAACAAAATGATGTATAAGCTCAGGGATTCCAAGTGCTCCCGGTCTTACTGACTTATGATATCTCCTACTGTGTCCTGTTGAGCTCTACAATTTTGTAGTTAGAGAGGTGAAATATTTCCACTTGGGAGAGGAGGCAATCTTTGTTTATTTTCATGTCTACCGTAGCAACATTGAAACATGCTGGGATCACAGAAATGTCTGGCTCTCTCCCCAGTGTCCTCTTGCTGGCATGCTTTCCAAAGAAGCAGACTTGAAACAATAAAGTACAGAGTCATGAGGAATTCCTATATCTTTCTTAAGATAATGCATCACTATCAGGAGCCGGGGTTGGCCAGTGTCAGTACTTCTGCCAATGGCACCAATTTCGCCCCCAGGCTTTTGTGTTCTAATTTATACGTGATTATCCCCAGGAGATATTCGTTAGATTATACTGAAGGGCTATACTCTTAAAATTCTGAACATTGTTCTATTTCAGAGGGCAAATGTGCGAGAGCTAAAACTGAACAGCTAGCAAAAGTTCAAATATCTTACTCTTTTTAGGGTTTGTTGTTGTTGTTTTTAAAAGCTCAAATATTTTATACGTGAGTTCTTTTCTTCATTTCAAAGCAATACCCCAAAAAAACAACTTTTCATGGGTTGAATTCCAATTTGCAATATTAGAATGATATCGAGGAGTCTGAGATTTCGTCTGGCAATGATGACAGTGTCCAGTGACTTACAGGATGAAAAGCATTGTGGACCTATTGGTGTTGAAGTCCTGACACATCATCTAGGAGACTGCACAATCAAAATTACTCAGGCACACAACAAATGCATGTAAAGAAACAAAAAGTTGGCATTGTTCCTGCTCAGAAAACAAGTTTAGGAGACAGAATCAGGACTTAGGGACTGTAGCAACCATCACCGGGGACAGGTTTAGTCGAATGGTTCTAGTTTATTCTCTAACCACTACGCAGGATTGGCTCCACTACAATCCTCACAAACACCTGCCCTTATCTTTGGGCTGGAGGGGAGACAGGGCAAGTGAAGAGGTAGAAGGAAAGAGGTTTAACATCAACTTTTGGCTACACATATGGGATCCAGAGGAGAGAGAGGAAAGAACCCTCAGTTACCTGTATCCTGACTCTGCAGAAACAAATAGGTTCCATGAAATTCTACCAATACCAGAAAAAGAAAAAAAAAAAAGCAGGATCTGCTTAATACGTTGTTTACCATTTTCATTTGTGTTGTCATAAAACTAAATTTTACTAACCAGCACACCTGATAAAAATAAGTATGGTTTCATAATAAGCTTCCTTTTAACTACATTATCATTCTGATTTCTATAAATCCAGCCCTAAACAACCCCGATTTTAAATTAAAAGTTCGCTCTCCTTTTTATATAACTTCTAAAAATAGTTCGCCGAGCTAAATATGTAGGTCCTGCACAATTGGCTAGATGTATGAAGCATTCTTTAATAAACCAAACAATGTCTATATAAAAAGCAGATGCAATACCTTTGTAATTCAATTTTATAGTCTAAAACTATTCTACATGGAAGTGCCAAATTCTGCCCTGCAGAGACACAGGGCTCCCAGTGACGTCAATAAGAGCCATGTATCCACAAAGGAGGGCAAATCTATGCCCTGAGCACTTAAATTTAGTAATCCATTAGGCACAGCGAGGAAGAAAAAGATCAGTTCAAATACTATCTCGCCAGCATTGAAATCTGCCAGTGCTAGACGCTGTTGGAGGCCCATTTAAACCCACAAAGCTGATAGATGGGGAAGAAACACAGAAGCAGAGGAACAGTCACTTTTCACACGACTCACCGATTTTTTCATTTGGCATTTCGCGGACATTTCTGAAACCATCTTTTACCATCTCAAGAAAGCAGGAGTTCTGCTTTCCTGAAATAAAATGTAGAACTTGTGGTTGTATAAACAAGGAAAATCTCTCCCTTAAATGAATAGAAAGAGGATATATATGCGATTCAATGACCGTTTTTGAGGTGAGCCAGCACTCCACATTCACTCGACTAGGATAAAAGTAGGGAAGACAGTAACAAGAGAGAAAGGCCGAGGGTTGCAAGATCAGAGCTGTGCTTCCAGATTAGGTACATGCTGTTAAAATGAGGCCGCAGTTCCACATTAATTGTAAAAATACCTTAAAGAGCTAAAGGTATCAGAGAAAAATCCAGTAGTAGCAAAAACATTATATTGATACAGCCTTCAAATTCAAACATGCTTTCATGTTTCCTTGTCAGAGTCTGTCACTAATGGAATTTTCCACAGGAGGCCTCATGCCTTGACTGCTTTATGAATTTTAAACATCATAGAGATATAACAGGTGCTCTTAATTTTAAAGCAAGACTAAAGTTTACCCCTAATAAGTCTTCATTCTTTCCAGTCTCTTATTCTTTTGGTCACTTTTACTTCCCGCTGCCAGAGTGATCTTAGTGAAGAACACGGTTCCCAGTTTAAACAATTCTACTGCTTTTTCATTAGCCAAAGGGCAATTCCAAATGCCCTAACCTGACAGTCAAGGTTCTCTTTAACCTGACCCCACTTTCCAGTAACCAATCTGAACTATTCACTGTCCCCTCATAATGAGCCTCACACTTTCCCACTTCTGTGCCTTTCCATTTTGCTCTGCCAACAGGCCCATCTCCAGAGGTCCTCACCCAGGTATCTTTCAAGGTGAAATCCACAAACCAGCCCACAATGCCACCCAAACTTCCCATAACAGTTAGCTTTTACTCCCCTACTGCAATGAATTACCTTCGCCATTCAGTTTTGGCGAATAACAAGCGATTTATTTATTAGCCTATAAACACCTTATGGGCAAGTTGCATATTTAATTCTTATTTTTATCATAAAATACCTAGACCTTCACTAGCACTGCAAGAGCTAAAGACATTTGCCGAAAACTAAGAAGATTAGCCTACAATGTTATAATTGCTGGTTGAAGAAATGATCGTTATAGTCAAAGTCAAAATAGAATAAAATGCTGGCTCTATCTCAAGAGTGGTCAGAACGCCAAGGAGGGCTATAAAACATTCTGGCACAAGAGGCTTCTTGTCTGGCAACAGCTACCAGTGAGAATTTCCTCCCTGGGACCAGGTCTTAAAATGCGAAGCTGTCACTTGTTACATTATTGCCCGAGAAAGATAAAGAGCGAGGTAGCTGAGAAGCCTTTCTGGCTGCCACCATTCAATCCTCAAATTCAGCTATAGGCTGCGCTGCTTGTACTGATTTGAGAAGTACGGTAGGTTTTATAAAAGACAATAACAAGGCATACCGGAATACTCTTCCACCCCTTCCTTGACAGAAGCGAGTCCATGAGGTGGTGTCTTATCTCTTGTCTCCATTCCCCAGGCAATTGAGGAGCAGACACTTTTCTGGGTAGTAAGGAGGGGCCCGGTTGAAAAGCCAAGGAATATAAAGCATTGGTGAGATGGCTGTAAATTTGGCTGAAGGAAACACATCTCAGAGAATAGAATCCGTTGTGCTGCCACGGGAGAACCCTTAACCATTTCCAGCTGCGCAGACCTGCCCAGCCTCTACACCTGGGGCGCTCAGGGAGCACGTGGGGGCTGAATCCATCCCCACGATTCCTGATTGAGCAAAACTGGCCTAGATATTGGGCATCTGTGTTTTTAACAAGCGCCCGGGACACTATGCGGTATAAATGAGAGATGAAGATTCAAGTTGAGTTTAAAGCTCTTTTCCTTCCCCCCCCCCCCCCCATTACCTCCATGTAGGGAAACTACGTCATTACGTCCATGAATTAAAATGACTAATCACTGCTCTGAGGTTCATCAAAGGTGATCAGAATCAACATCAAATATGTACCGGATGGGAATATTTTACTAAGTGTCTTATTGATTAATCAATTATAATCTCAAGCAGAATTTGCAGGGGAGGGAGCACATATACAAATGATAAGCAGAGTTTGCCAACTAAAAGCAAAACCATCGTGTACCTCGCTATCACCTTCTTTGGCCATCATACAATAGAATTTCATTAATGTGATCAACATTTTTCTTTCAAAAAGACACTGTGTCGAGTAGGTAACATAAGACGTAGGTATTCATCAACTACCCTGGAGTGCTTGATATAGCACAAGGTTGCATTCCCCTCTCCTCCCTTTGCAGGGAGGCCCGGGTAAGGCACATCGAAGGCTTATTTTCTTCTGGAAATCCTTATTTATTTTTTTCTCCTTCTCCTTTCCAATTACTTATTTCTCTTCCTTTATTATTAGAATCAACAACTGGGTCTCATCATTTGGAGGAGGGCCTTAGAGTAAGAATCCAGTCTGAATTCAACATTTGAATGTACCCAGTATATCTGAAATCCCTGAGTTTCAAAAAACCTGGCTAGAAATAAGCTATTTCTCAGATATGCTATTTAGTCCTTCCTGCTGCATGTTTTCTGTTTGCTGCATTACTAAAAAGTGAAGAAATGGAAGATAAGATGGTGAAAGTTATTCTTTATTTTTTAAAACTTGCAAAAGGGTATGTTTCAGGTGTGAATCATAAGGTTTCTGTTTTGTCTCATTTTCTCTTTTAACTACTGTCTCTCTCCTTTTTATAAGATCTCCTTTTTATAAGATCAAAATTTTGTTGCAGATCTAGTTTGGAAAATCTTTCCCTTCCCCAACCATCACCCATTTTTACTTTATTCTGTAACTCAACATGTTTTAAAATTTACTTGAAAAGGACATTCTTCTCCATTTAGCTGCCTTATATAGAGAGTCTCAATGAGCCTCGCAGAGTAACAGTAGCAAAAAGCAATAATAATGGGAATTGAGAAAAAGGTTAACCATGCCCTTGCTTCAACAAAAGCAACCAAATTTCTCTTCACTCCTAAGTAAAGGTCACCTAACTATTATAGGATATAGGGTATCATAAGAAAAAAGAAGTAAGCACAGAAATAAAGACCAAAGAAACAAACTATCATCTAGGAGACAC
The DNA here is from genome assembly GCF_022837055.1 of Prionailurus viverrinus. Taxonomy (NCBI): domain Eukaryota; kingdom Metazoa; phylum Chordata; class Mammalia; order Carnivora; family Felidae; genus Prionailurus; species Prionailurus viverrinus. The sequence goes on along the minus strand of NC_062567.1, from coordinate 49,972,531 downwards.
CAATTCAAATAGAAGCTTTGTGATTCTGATTTTTTTTCAATATCAGGATCACTTTCTCAACTATTTCCAGCCCATAAGACAGCTTTTTGAGTAAGTTACCCCAGTGGATTAGTATGAAGCCAAGTGCTGATTTTTTTTTCCATCTTTTTAATTTGAGCATAGTTGACAATGTTACAATAGTTTCAGGTATACAACACAGTGATTCAATTTCTCTGTATGTTATGCTATACTCACCAAAAGTGTAGCCAAGTATTACTCTAGAATGGAGCTCATCAAGTCAACTCCAAAAGTACTCATGCAGCAAAAATCCTTTAATTCCTTTTGTGATTATCAATTCTTCCTGAATCAAGATCCAAAATGACAAGGTTGAGAAAACTAGGCACACTCAGCTTGTAACTCAAAAAAAAAAAAAAAAAAAAAAAAGAGAGAGAGAGAGAGAGAGAGAGAGAGAGGCCAGTCAGTAGGTCAATGTCCCACTCTTGATTTCCACTCAGGTTATGATCTCACGGGTCCTGTGTTTGAGCCCTCAGTTGGGCTCTGTACTGCTGAACAGCATGGAGCCTGCTTGGAATTCTCTGTCTCCCTCTCTCTCTCTGCCCCTCCCACCCCACTGTGTGTTCACTCTCTCTCCCTCTCCCTTTCTCTCTCTCTCTCTCTCTCAAAAGTAAACATTTTTATAAAGGAGGCCAGAACAGAAAATGATTTTCTAAAATGAGCTCCTGATCTTGACTGCAATGAATCTCCTAAGAGTGGTTGTTATCAAGGCTACTCACAATAAAGCCTGTATCACAGTCCCAATGGCAGAGGAAGGTTGGTGCTATATAATAGTATGTTTTCTTTATGTAAAACTTACCGCTGTTAGGTTGTTTGAAAGTTATAGCTTATTTATATACACAATAAAGATATAAAACAGGGGGTGCCAGGGTGGCTCAGTCAGTTGGGCATCCGACTTCAAGTCAGCTCAAGATCTCATGGTTTGTGGGTTCGAGCCCTGCATCGGGCTCTGTGCTGACAGCTCAGAGCCTGGAGCCTGCTTCAGATTCTGTGTCTCCATCGCTCTCTGCCCCTCCCCGGCTTGTGCTCTCTCTCTCCCTCTCTCTCTCTGTCAAAAATAAATAAGCATTAAATTTTTTTAAGATGTAAGATAGATATTAGAAGCTAATCATAGAAATTGTTCATCACTAAAGTTGGAGAACTTAGAAGCTACTTAACCCAATTTTTCACAAAATGCAAAATCCCCAGGCTCTCTGTAATGGGAAGAGGTTGACAACTCATAAATATGAAATTATTCCTAGCACACAGAAGAGCACTAATATATTATAAACACCCAAAATATTTCCTGCCAAGTTTACTCCTTGAATCTAGAACTCTAAGAGAGATGAAAGAGGGAAAGCAGAGAGAAAGTTTGTTAAAAACAGAAACCTTTAGGTTGCTTGGTCCCTCCAGCTAAAGTCCCTTCCATTTGCTCACATATTTTGTGTTCCTTTTTTCACAGACACTCTGCAAATCTTGTGGCATAAGACCTGCTTTCCTTATGTTTCTATTTCTCCACTTAGATGATGAGTTCCCCGAGGGCAGAGGAGAGAAGTCAGGGAGTTTTTATCTTTGAATTCCTGTTGCATAGCACATTACTGTGCTGGGCATCTAACTGCATGCATGACACCATCAGTAGTGACAGTAGTAAACGTAATACTGTCTTTGGAGAACCCAATAAGCACTAGCTACTCTGCTCACAACTGTTTAAATAGTATCTCTGGTGATGACAATAATCCTGTAAGATAGATTTGACTGAAGCACGCGTAAACAGGCAGGAAGAGAATATGGAATTTGCCTAGCTAGCATCACACAGGTGTTAAGCGGTGGAGTCTGATTTTTAACCCAGACCAAAATAATTAATGCAATATACTTTCCATTATACCAGTTAGCAGGTGCACCACATAAAAATGTGTTGCGTTGAAATGAATAAAACCAAGGAAATAATATGGATAATATATCATCAAAATGATATGTAACATAGCATCTGAATAACTGTAAAACAAGTAACATAATTATACAAAACTGGCAAACTTATCCGCTTTTTCTGAAAAATGAGGATTATAAATATGATGACAGATGACCTCGAAAATCCCAAGGACATATAAAAGTATAATGTTTAAAAAGAAAACCTTAAATCCTACTACCCAGACATTGTGAATATTTTTGTAAATATTATCTTAATCATTTCGATACATATACATAAATACTTTCACATACATGAAATCATACAATCCTGTGTATAACCTACATTTTTATTCAGTAATGTGGATTAGAGGTGTTTCTATACCACTGAATCTACACCATAATTGTTAACACCCATATAGGACTCCAATCAAAGCTATTTAGCCTACTTCCTATTAATAGATATTAATCTCATCTCTTTTTATAATCAATTTCTAGAATATTATTTTAAATTCTTGGAAAAAGTGAACATTATAAAAGCTAGAAAGCATGACTACAGTGAATAAAGCATTTATTCAAGATGTATATTCATTACTGTAGGAGGGTTCACTGTTTTTCTTAAAAATAAAATCTATGACTAAACAGTGGCCCTTTTCTACTTCACTTCACATATAAACAATTCCCATTAGGAAAGGATTATTCATATAAAATAAGGAGAAAGCCACCAGTGGAAAACAGCCAAAGTATCAGCCTTTAAACCAGGTATTTTACATGAAAAAAATATATATCTTCATGTACAAGTTGCCCTGACCTATGCCTGGTTTTTACTTCCTCACCTAGACTTGGAGAGTAGGAACATAGAAATCAACTCCAAAAGTGTTCAGTATTTTGCATTTACTTTCCCTCAGTGCTAACACCTAAAATGATCTAAAAAACATGTGAACACTCATGTAACTATACATGCCTAATATAGTGCTTTTAACCTAAAGGAACTCAATAAATGGGGGGGGGGCGGAAATCAGTTAAAATAAATCAACTAAAATGAACTATTGGGAAGAAATTAAGAAAACACTTCCACTTAAAATAGTATAAAAAAATAAATAAAATACTTAGGGATAAATTTTACCACAGAGATGAAAGATCTGTACACTGAAAACCATAAAATGCTAATGAAAGAAATTAAAGGAAACACAAATAAAGGGAAAGATATTCTATGCTAATGGATTGATAAAATTAATACTGTCAAAATGTCCATACTACCCAGAGCCATCTACAGATTCAATGAAATCCCTATCAAAATTTCAATGACATTTTTCAAAGAAATAGAAAAAAAATACTAAAATATGTATAGAAGCACAAAATAGCCAAAGCAATATTGAGAAAGAAGAGTGAAGCTGAGGGCATCACCTTTCAAATGATATTACAAAGCTACAGTAATCAAAGCAGTATGGTGTTGGCATAAAAACAGACACATAGATAAATGGAACAGAGTAGAGAGCCCAGAAGTAAGCCCACACATATATGGCCAATCTTTTGTAAAGGCAACAAAAATACACAATGGGTAATGCATGGTCTCTTCAATAAATGGTGCAGGAAAAACTGGATACCCATATGCAAAAGAATGAAACTAGACCCCTGTCTTTCACCACACACAAAATCAACTCAATGGATTAAAGACTTAAACATAACACCTTAAAATTCCTAGAATACACAGGATAAGATTCTTGCCATTGGCTTTGGCAATGGTTTTTTGGATTTGACACCAAAAGCAAAGACAGCAAAAGCAAAAATAAACAAGTAGGACTACATTAAATTGAAAAGCTTCTGCGTAGCAACAAAAACCATCAACAAAATGAAAAGGCAACATCTGGAATGTAAATAAAAACATTTGCAAACCACAAATCCAATAAGGGGTTAATATCCAAAATATTCAAGGAACTCCTGCAACTCAACAACAAAGAAACAAATAACCAAATGTAAAAAAGAGCAAAGGACCTGAATAGACATTTTCCCAAAGAAAACATACAGATGGCCAACAGGTATATGAAAATATGCTCAATATCACTAAGCATCAGGGAAATACAAATCAAAACCACAATGAGATATCACCTTACACATGTCCCAATGTCTATTATCGAAAAAGACAAAAGATGACAAATTCTGGTGAGGATATGTAGAAAGGGAACCGTTGTGCACTACTGGTGGAAATGTAAACTGGTAGAGTCACTATGGAAAATAGTATGGAATTTCCTCAAGAAATTAAAAATGGTCCAACAATCTTATTTCTGGGTATATATCCAAAAAAATGAAATTATTATCTCAAGCAGTATCTGCACTCCCCATGTTCATTGCAGCATTATTCACAATAGCCAATGTATAGAAAAAATCTTACAAGGCCTTCAAAGATAAAGAATATGTAGTATATACATATTGATAATGGAATATTATTAAGTGGGAAGGGGAGGGCAGGGAAGGTCAGGAAAGGGAAGGCAAGGGAAGGCAAGGAAATTCTGCCATTTGTGACAACACAGATGAGCCCAAAGGGCATTTTTCTTTTTTTTTTTTTTCAATATATGAAGTTTATTGTCAAATTGGTTTCCATACAACACCCAGTGCTCATCCCAAAAGGTGCCCTCCTCAATACCCATCACCCACCCTCCCCTTCTTCCCACCCCCCATCAACCCTCAGTTTGTTCTCAGTTTTTAACAGTCTCTTATGCTTTGGCTCTCTTCCACTCTCTTTTTTTTTCCTTCCTCTCCCCCATGGGTTTCTGTTAAGTTTCTCAGGATCCACATAAGAGTGAAACCATATGGTATCTGTCTTTCTCTGTATGGCTTATTTCACTTAGCATCACACTCTCCAGTTCCATCCACGTTGCTACAAAGGGCCATATTTCATTCTTTCTCATTGCCACGTAGTACTCCATTGTGTATATAAACCACAATTTCTTTATCCATTCATCGGTTGATGGACATTTAGGCTCTTTCCATAATTTGGCTATTGTTGAGAGTGCTGCTATAAACATTGGGGTACAAGTGCCCCTATGCATCAGTACTCCTGTATCCAAAGGGCATTTTTCTAAGTAAAATAAGATGAAGACAAATACTTCACAGTATCACTTATATGTGGAATTAAAAATTTTTAAATAAAAATAAGGCAAACTCACAGAAACAGTACAATGGTGATTGCTAGGGGCTGGGAAGGTGAGGATGAGAGAAGTTGGTGAAAGGATACAAACTTTCAGTTATGAGATTAGTAAGGTCTGAGAATCTAATGGATTACATCATACTATAGTTAATAATAATGCACTGTATCACTGAAATTTCCTAAGTAGAACTTAAGAATTGTCACAAAAACAAACAAAATAAGTAACTATATAAGGTAATGGATGTGTTAATTTATTCCATGTGGGAATCATGTCACAATATAGCCCATATCATATTGTCACATTTTACACGTTCACTGTATTAAAATTCTGGATATTAATAATAACTCAATAAGCTGGAAAAAATAATAAAAAGGTATTGATAAACTGATTTTAAATTTTATACAAAAATTCAAAGGACCCAAATTGGCAAAAAAAAAAAAATACTGAAAAAAATAACCTTTAAGAACTCACTACCTGATTTTAAGACTTAATTGGAGCTATAATTAAGACAGCAGGGTATTGGGGCACCTGGGTGGCTCAGTCGGTTAAGCGTCCGTCTTGGGTTCAGGTCATGATCTCGCGGTCAGTGAGTTCGAGCCCTGCATCGAGCTCTGTGCTGACAGCTCAGAGCCTGGAGCCTGTTTCAGATTCTGTGTCTCCCTCTCTCTGACCCTCCCCCATTCATGCTCTGTCTCTCTCTGTCTCAAAAATAAATAAACGTTAAAAAAAAAATTAAAAATTTAAAAAGACAGCAGGGAATTGATATAAAAGGCAGACCAGAAGCTCTGAAGAGTTTTGGTCTAAGCATTCCTGTACATGCTTGCTAATTACTGAGGATACAAATGAGCTTTTGTTTATATGGGTTATATTTACCATATTTGATATAGAACAGAAATTTTCAAAACTGTTTTTTTAACTCATCTAAAAATAAACCAACTACATGTTAACAAAAATATTTTAAGAAAAATAACTATTCTCTAAAACAAAGAAAAATCAGTGACAAAATTAGCATTGTTTTACATTTTTGAAAATCTCTCTTTTTTTTTAATGTTTATTTGTGAGAGAGAGAGAGAGAGAGAGTATGCGCATGAGCGAGGGGAGGGACAGAGAGACAGGAGGACAGAGGATCCTAAGCGGACTCTTTAATAAGTGATTTAATTGGGGGCGGCTGGGTGGCTTAGTCAGTTAAGTGCCCGACCTCAGCTCGGGTCATGATTGGTCAGTTCACAAGCTGGAACCCTGTGTCGTGCTCTGTGCTGACAGCTCAGAGCCTGGAGGCTGGTTCACATTATGTGTCTCCCTCTCTCTCCACCCCTCTCCTGCTCACACTCTGTCTCTCTCTCTCAAAAATAAATAAAAACAGGGGCGCCTGGGTGATTCAGTCCGTTGAGCGTCTGACTTAGGCTCGGGTCATGATCTCCCGGTACCTGAGTTCGAGCCCCACATCGGGCTCCGCGCTGATGGCTCAGAGCCTGGAGCTTGTTTCAATTCTGTGTTTCCCTCTCTCTCTGCCCCTCCCTCACTCGCACTTGGTCTCTGTCTCTCTCAAAAATAATAAACATTAAATTTTTTTTTAAATAAATAAAAACATTAAAAAATTTTAATAAAATAAAATAATAAGTGACTTCACTGAATTAAGGATTCTCATATCTCTTTCTGCATTTAATCCCTTGCTATATTGGTTAGGTTGAAGCAGATGAAGAAAATCAAGCAATACACGGATACGCATTGGGAAAGTGAGGAATATGTTCACAAAGTTTCAAGATTACATAACAAAATTCATCAAGTGGTAGCTTTTTAAAGGTTAGTTGTAATGTAGCACCTGAAAACTTACCATGAAGTGTACATGCTCCATTGGTCTGTCTTGTACTGTGAGATTTTTTTACCCATGCATGCTTTTGTAACTCGTATAGGTCATTGGGAAAATAACTGATTCAGCAAGTTCAGCGTATCTTCCATATGATGACACATTTTATTATAAAATACTTTAAAATCACATTCATTACTATCACCATCAATGTTATCAATAATGTCTTTAAGTATTGGTAAGTGATCAAGCTCATGGCATCAGATACATATTTTGCAAAATCATGATTTTATCGATGGCAACAGGCTGTCAGTTTATCTCCTTGGAATGACAGGCTCACTTTGTTCATTTTTGAGAAAATATTTGCCAAATATTCAAATCTGAATGAACAATCATAGTTTGCCAGTCAAGTAATGATGGTGTTTCACAGAAAGAAAAAAAAAGCATTTAATTCAACCTGCAAATCAAACAATTTCACAGGTGCTTTTTTTCTAGACTGGAAGTCCACAAATTATGACCAAGAAAGCCAAATCCAGTTTCACATGGGTTGTGGTAAATGGAGTCTTATTGGAACACAGCCATACCCATTCATTTACATGTTGTCTATGACTGCTTTCATGCTATGGTGGCAGGGCTGAGTAAATTGCAGGATTTTGTGTGTAAAGCTGAAAATATTACTATCTGGCCCTGTACAGAAAAAGTTTGCCAATTCTTGCTCTAGACGACATCAGAACTTCAGCATGTAATTGAACTGCTTTATGCCTACTTCCCACTTTCGTCAAATAGAAATATTTTTAAATGTATACTTAGGAGACAGATTTAATAAGTTCATTTTTCTCACTTCATCATGGACTTAAGTGTATGGCAGTGAGAAATGCAATGACAGTGAGCACAGTTGGCACCACGGCCTTGATTCACACTAAGGTACCAGCAATTTTACCCAGAATTGCTTTTACGTCATCAGTGCAAACAGCAGTTCAGTGAAAAAAAGCAAATAATATCTTAGTATTATTATGAAAATAGTTCTGGCTTCACAAACCCTCTGAAAGGATCTCAGGGACCCCCATGGGTCTGTGGACCATAGTTTGAAAAACATTTTGATGGGAAAATAGGTTAATGAAACAGAATAGAGATTTAAGAACTATACCCACACATATATGTTCAATTGATTTTCAAAAGTCACCAGAATAATCAATGGGGGAAATAAGATTTTCCACAAATGAAGCTGGAATAACCAGAAAAAGAAGTGGAAAAAAGGATCCTTGAGACCTTACCTCATCCCAATTACAAACAATTAATTTGAGATAGACCATTAGCCTAACTACCATACCTGAAACTCTAAATTTCTAAGAGAAAAGATCTTTATGATCTTAGGCTAGGTGAAGATTTTTTAAGAAAAACACCAAAAGAACTAACCATAAGAAAATTATCTAACCTGTCTGTTCCATGAAGATGTGCACCTCCTGGGTTTCCTTTCCCTCAGACATCATATTACACACCCACAAAAATTAACGTGCACCAAACAGATAACTTCATTGTGTTAGCAACCTTTACTAAATTGCCAGCAAGAGGAAACACCATCCCTCTCCATGGTTATCACCTCATCACAGACATGACAGAGGTGAGTCAGATCAGAAGCACCGACCCCCTTATATTTCGAGAAGAGCAAATGAAATTTCATCATTAAACCTTAGTCCAGAGTCTCTACACTCAGGTTTGGGAAAAATGTCTTCAAGAGTAGACGAATTGCTTAGCCTGCTACATGATGACAGTGACACATTTGAATAAGTAATTTGAGAGAGGAGATATGAGGTCACTAAGGAGGAAGCAGTAAATAAAATTACCAGCAGAAGTATCTTACCATGCACTAACAACTACAGATATAAAGCAATCACGTTTAGTTCTATCTCCTACATTGACTGCCAACAAAGCACAGATGCACGCCACATGAGCAGGTGCAAGGATGGTTTCTCGAGCTGTGTGATGGCTGTTTGGAAACAGTAGTGGGCCCATCCCACACTGGAACTGTACATCTGTTATATATCCAGCATTTCATTATGGAAAATCTTTGTATTTGTTTAACCCCTTTGGTGGTGCATTCATTCAGCTGAGCTAAATATTTCATGAATATTCACTAGTGTACCTTATTGACATAGTTACTAAGCTATTAGACGCTGCAGCCAATATTCTCACCCAGAACTCTATATTAACCATTACTCGTGTACAACCACAGTACCATGACAACTGATGGTCATAATGACCCTAAAGTATCACATGATTTTGAAGTCCGTTCTTATCAAAGGAAATAAATTCACCTCCAAATCAAATCTCAACTGAAAATAAAAATGGTAATAAGATACCATGTCTGGTCTGTTAAGCGGGCAAAGATTAAGAGAAATGATGAAGGTATGGGGAAATGGGCCCCTAAATACTATTAAGGGAACAGAAATTAGTACAGACTTTTTTAGAGAACAGATTGTCAAGATATGTAAAATCCTTACAAATAATACTAGCTAATATTTATATGGTGTTTATTATAAGTCATAGAAATTTTAAGTGTTCTGTGTTTATTAACTTATCCTAAAAAATCCCTATGAAATATGGTTATTATCAGCTCCATTGTAAAGATGAAAACATTGAGTGCCAGAGAGATTAATCCACCTGAACAAAGTCACACAGCTGGTTCAAATTCCAGAACAGGAATTTGAACACAGAAAATAAGTCTTCAAGAGTCCATGTGCCTCATAGCCACATTATATTGCATTAGATTGCACCTCAACATGTACAGACCTTCAAACTCCAATTTCTCTTCTTGGAATTTATTCTAAGGAAACTAAAAAAGATATGTACAAAAATGTTCCTACGGGGATGTTTATTGTAGCATTTTCAATAATAAAAATTATAAATAATCTAATTATTTCATTGTAAGGATATCCACATCCATGTGACAAGCTGCCATAAAGCCATTTTTTAAATGTTAAGTTAAAAAAATGGAAAATGATTATGCATAGTAAGATCTCGTTCTGATTTTTCCTGTTTGTTCTTCTCCACATTTCCCAACCCTTAACCTATGCCCCAAGAGACTAACCCCCACGACCCATATCACCTGGGCTCCCTTCAAGGCTAGATTCCAGCTGAGTTCTGCCAACAAAAAGCATTCACTGTATTCTAGAAGACCAGAATAAACTTGGATGTCTATTTCCTTCCCTACATTAGGGAAGTTTTGTTACTTTTTCTTCAAGTAAGTTTTCCACACCTTTCTCTGTCTTCAGAACCCTACAATGTGAATGTCTGTTCACTTGTCCCAGAAATCTCTTAATCTACCCTTTTTTTATTCCTTTCTCTTTTTGCTGTTCAGTTTGTGTGCTTTCCATTATTCTGTTTCCAGATCACTGATTCATTCTTCAATGTCCTCTAATCTACTGCTGATTCCCTCTAATGTGTTTTTTACTTCAGTTATTGTATTCTTCAACTCTGATTGGTCTTTTAAATATTTTATGTCTCTTCATTGAAGTTCTCACTGAGATCTTCCATTCTTTTCTCCAGCCCAGTGAGTATCTTTACAGTCATTACTTTAAATTCTTTATCAGGCATATTATTTATCTCTGTTTTCATTTGGCTCTTTTTCTGAGATTCTTTCTTATTCTTTCTTTTTGGAGCATATTCTTCTGCTTCTCCATTTTGCTTGACTTTCTGTTTCTGTGGGGTAGGAAGAATGGCTCATGTCCTAAATTTGAAGGAGTGGTATTGTGTATAATGTCCCCTATTCAGACAGTGTGTGATTGGTAACTTGACGGCTGGCTGGAGCTGTGGCTGTATATGCATGTAACCCTTTTAAACTGGCTTCTTATAGAAAGAAGAAAATTAATAATAATAATAATAGAAAAGAAAAAAGAAAAAACAAAAAGCAGAACAAAAATGTAAAACAAGACAAATATTTTAATTAAGAAATAGAAGTTTTTAAATTTTTTAGTTTTTTTTTCTTTTGAGAGAGAGAGAGAGACAGAGCACAAGGAGAGGAGGGGAAGAGAGAGAAGAGACACAGACTCTGAAGCAGGCTCTCGGCTCTAAGCTGTCAGCACAAAGCCTGATGCGGGGCTCAAATCCATGAACCGTGAGATCATGACATGAGCCAAAGTCGAATGCTCAACCGACTGAGCCACCCAGGTGCCCCAAAAGTTTTCAAATTTTTAATTTAAAAAAACCTGTGACTTATTTTCTATGCCCTAGTGCCACAGAGGTTGGTGTGGGCTTGTGGACCTTGGGCTCACCGAGGTGACAAGCTCACTATAAGCCAGACCTTGTTCCAGTCTGGGCTTCTAAGGTGAAGGGGGAGAAAGTAGTCCCTACTGTTTCTTCACTCTTTTAAGCCACAGCTTGGCTTTTTTCCCTGTGTCCCAGGACCACCAGGGCTGTGGTGGGCTTGTGGACCCTGGGCAAGCTCCTTGTGAGTACCAGATCTGCTAGTTATGGTGTCCAGACCCAGCTCCAGTCTGGACAGCTACATGTAGAAGAATGAAACTGGACCACTTTCTTATATCATACACAAAAAGAAACTCAAAATGGATTAAAGACCTAAATGGGAAATTCGAAACCATAAAAATCCTAGAAGAGAACACAGGCAATAATTTCTCTGACATTGGCCATAGCAACATTTTTCTAGATATGTCTCCTGAGGCAAGGGAAAGCAAACATAAACTGTTGGGAATACATCAAAATAAAAAGCTTCTGCACAGCAAGGGAAAACAATCAACAAAACTAGAAGTCAACCTACTGAATGAAAGAAGACATACAAATGACATATTGATAAGGGGTTGGTATCCAAAATACATAAATAACTTACACAACTGAACACCAAAACAAAACAAAACAAACAACAAGAATAAAAACCCAAGCAATCCGATTTAAAAATGGGTAGAGGCTCTGAATAGACATTTTTCCAAAGAAGACATATAGACATGTAAAAAGATGCTCAAAATCACTAATCATCCAGGAAATGCAAATTAAAACCACAATGAGATATCACCTTACACCAGTTAGAATGGTTAGTATCAAAATAAGAAATAACAAGTGTGGACGAAGATGTGGAGAAAAAGGAACTCTTGTGTCTTATTGATGAGAATGTAAGTTGATATAGCCACTGAAGAATACAGTATAGAGGTTCCTCAAAAAATTAAAAATAGAACTCCTACATAATCCAATAATTACACTACTTGGTATTTACCCAAAGAAAATAAAAACATTAATTCAAAAAGATATATGCACCCCTCTGTTTATTGCATTATTACAATAGCCAAGATATAGAAGCAACCTAAGTGTCCATACATAAAAGGATAAGAAAAATGTGTTACACACACACACACACACACACACACACACACACACTGGAATATTACACAGCCATAAAAAAGGATGAGATTATGCCATTTGAGAAAGCATGGATGTATCTAAGTCAGACCGAGAAAGACAAATACCATATTATTCCACTCATAAGTGGAATCTAAAACAACAACAACAAATGAATAAATGAAAAGCAGAATCAGACCTATAAATACAAAGAACAAACTGATGTTGCCACAGGGGAGGGGGAGAAGGGGTTGGGCAAAACGGGTGAAGGAGAGTGGGAGATACAGGCTTCTAGTTATGGAATTAATAAGTCACAGGCATAAAAAGGATACAGTCAATGCTGCTGTAACAATGATGTAAGGGGACAGATGGCTGCTAAGTTAGTGGTGAACATAGCATAATGTATAAACTTGTCAAATCACTGTGTTGTATGCCTGAAACTAATGTAACATTGTATGTCAACTATACTAAAACTTTTTTAAAAAACCAATAAAGTAGAAGTCACAAAAAAAGAAAGAAAGAAAAAAGACTAGAATGGAAAGAGAGAAAGAAGAGATGGAGGTGAATTTCTTTTTCCATTATCGCCCTGTGCTTGTAGCAGTGGTCACAACCCTCCTGGACTATAGCCGCTGGTAAAAAGCCCCTTCTCCTGGCTAGCTTTTGCTGGGCTGCTAGAACTGTATTTTTTTCCTGACCTTCTCAGGCTGGGGAGGTAACAGGCTGCCAGTGTTAGTTTCCAAGTGGCTCAACCTTCCTTGTTGGCAAAACCACACTTACATAAATCATGTTTCGTTGAAGTCTCTTCGGTGAAGCCATCTGAGTAGAATTATGTTGCCAACAGAGACCCTAACTGTAAGGGAATAAGATGGGAGATATATCTTAGCTTAGAAAAAATCTGATAGAATATACAAGAAAATGCTGCCAGTGTTTACCTTTCAGTGGTGACATTATGAGTTATTTATTTTAATCTTTACTTATAGACATTGAGAAAAGAGAAGACTTTATTAAATTGTGGTTCAAAGACTTACTGCACTGAAAGCAATGGGCAAGCAATGTCACATGACCCGGGTGGCTCAGTCAGCTAAGCATCTGACCCTTCATTTCAGCTCAGGTCATGAACTCACGGTTCATGGGTTAGAGCCCAATGTCGGGCTCTGCACTGACAGCACTGAACCTGCTTTGGATTCTCTCTCTCTCCCTCTCTTTCTCTGTCCCTCTCTCTCTGCCCCTCCTTTGCTCTCTCCCAAATTAAGTAAACATTACAAAAAATAGATAAATCACCTAATGTCATGCAGCCATTTATAAAGTAAAAATGATAATTTCTATCGCTTCAGGTTTTTATGGATATTAAGTAAGATAGTCCATGTAAAGACCCAAGTGTACAGTAGGTATTCCAATGACGTCTTGTTTTTAACAGCTTCCTAACACATGATTATTTGTGTGGCAAAACTGCATTAAATATGACAAAAGCACATATCAAAAAATACTCAGCATTATCAAGAGCCATATATATGCATTTTTTGGAATTGTACAGTGGAAAAAAAGAACTTCCACACATAATAAATAGTGATCTGAAATATTTCTGTTGATTTTTTTTGAAATGATAATACATCTATTCATTAAATTATCACATAGAATATTAGTTTAAAATGAAAGGAACAGAAAGTCATTCTTGGTTTGCATCGATAGCCAAGAATTAGCTCCATACAGAAATAAACAGAATTTCCCCCAAACTAATATATTAGCTGTAAGATTGCCACATGAAGGTGAGAAACACATCCAGCGCATTTCAATAACACAATCCCTCTTTTGACAATAAATAAAATGTTAATTTCACTTTGAATCTATGCACAGTCATACCTGCAAGCCATTCATCTTCTTGGTCCCATAGCTCATACGTGACTCACAGTATCATTCCGACACTCTCCTTCCTATCCTAATCAATGCTGGGTGACTAAAAGATTGGCATCGCTCAACCCCAAAAGGCTGTTTCAATGGTAACTTTTTCCACTGCTCTCCCCCAAAATGAGTGACTACATAAAATAATCAAAATTTCATAATAAAAACAAAATTAACGAGAATTCCTCCAAGTTGAAGGTTTGAAAGGAGCCAAACACTATTGAAATGTCTGAAGCCAGACGGGGCTAAGGAGTTCACAAGTTCATTCATTATGGGAAACTGAAGGAAATGCGGTCAGACCTGCTGTCAGTTTAAAGAATATCACTGAAGCTTTACAAAAATGATGTATGTTCCCATTCAAACATAGCAAAAGCTATTGAACTTAATTTCCTTTTTACACATGTACTTTGCTATCCTCAGTTGCTGATGGGTGAGGAAATGCTTTAACCCACAGGGCATTTTTGGTTCACTGACAAATGTATTCACAAGCAGCAGATTGTTCCCAAAAAAACATGTTTTTATGCGTAAGATCTCAAGTAGACCTCCATTTCAAATGTCTTGCCTCTTTTTATTCTTTGTCTTGTTCAGGAATCCAGCCATCTCTCCATCCTTCCATCTCCCTTCCTCGTCGTGTGTCAATTTGGTGCAGCAAACATCTGCACTAACATCTTCTGTAACATGTGCAGCTAACATCTTCTGTACGTATTATCTTGGTCATCAAAATCAAATCATATTATTTCTCTCCTTGAGTCTTTTCATGCATGTGTCTTGGTTTTTGCAGCCCTTTTTGGTCTAACATTGTGCAACTGATTTATTATACTGGCGTGAGTTTCTTCAGCAATATCAACCAAACTCAGCCCCACAGCAGGACACCCGAATTCAGCACCCAAGACCTTCATGCTTCACTTCATTTACTGTCATGGGAACCTCTCATCCAAAAAACAAAAGTCATAAGTTGCTCCTGGTCTGATTCTAAATAAATCTACCATAGAAAAATAGAAATCAGTTTCCACTCTTCTAGCTGGCCATTAGTAAAGACTAAATACTTCAAAATTCCCAGGATCAGATGGGAAGACTGATGTACGCTGTTATTTTCCTGCATTTTTTTTCTTGCTTAAATCTGTGGAAACAAGGTAATTTAATGTACAAAATTCCCATTCATATTGAAATATATCCTATGGGCCTCTATGCATATTTAAAGGTATATACACAACGTTTGTGTGCATTATAACATCTTCCTTACAAACTACCAGAGAACCAGTGGTTCAATGGCTTCTAAGTAACCACATGTTAGTTGAATGGAACCACTCTTCTCTGATTATCTTGTAAGGGGCTTCAGAGACTATCAGGATAAAGAAGTTACAGGACAGAATCTGAATATAATCTGATGAATTCTAATTATTGCTGCCATGACTGATTGTTTTTCCTCCAGTTGTCTAAGCTGATTCACAACTAGGTCCTGTTACTTCTAAACTGCATATAGTAATATGGCATGTATTCCAACGAAAGGCAAGGCACGTGTCAACCAACTGTAAGTACAAAGCACTCTAGCCCTAGGAAAAAATTTTAAAAGGACACGCTTACTTGTGCTCAAGGAGAATTTATCGGAAAGTTGTAAACTGTAAAATATAAATTTAGCTTTCGTCAATTCCTGATGGAAAAGTAAATACTTAAACACCAAGGCACACTGATAAAAGGATTATTTTTTGACCATCAGCCTTCCCTCCCCGTAATGCTAGGCTGCATTAAGCCAAAGAGAAATATTGACTCTCTGGTGCCAATTCACTTATTCCCTTTTTGTGATATTTGCTTGGACCACGCTCACATCCTGCCAGCATCACCTCCCTTCTCAGCTGTCTAATCAGTCTTTAAATGACTTGTGATAGTGTAACTGAATGGGCTGAATGAATGAGCTAGCTGCAAATTATTAAATACAGGAAAATTAGGTTAGATACTATTTAACACTTCACAGAAGCAATCCGAGTCACTCAATTCCTATGTAAACACTGCTACTTATTTTTTCACACTCAATTCTTAGTTATTAAAACACAGTGCTTGCTCTCTTCCTCGCTCGCTCGCTCTCTCTTTCTCTCCTCCTCCTCTCTCCCCGACCCTCATTCACAATGGTTTGGAAACTCTCTTAGAGAAAGTTTAGGGGTATCTGGCAGGCTCTGATCATTTTCTGTTTTTCCATGGGGTACGTCTACATTTGTTGCTAATGCTTTTGCAGTATATTACCCTAAACATTAAAATATATAAATAAATAAATATAAACAATATAGAACATTAAAAAAAAAGACTCAAGGTTTTAGCTGCCTTTAATATTTCTACTCCCATATGATCCTATATAGTCATCATAATTCCCTGGAAGATACCAGCCACACAGGCTTTAGACTCTTGTAGTGCAGCTAAGTACGTGAATACATGAGACAGTCAGAAATTCTTATTCTGAAAGCATTTACTGAGAAAAACTTTCTGTTGTGCCATGTATTATTAAGGTTCTGTTTTTAACTTCAGATTGCATTAAAAATCATGTAAAACCCTAAAGTTTTTTTTTACCTTTTCTATCATAGGCAAATATCCAATGCAGAGCTAGTTGCTACCTAAAAACACATCTATAAAGAGTGGGTACAGACTTCAAAAAGCTGGTGGTGAATCTATGCACATATTCAAGCACTAAAAATGATGTATACCTGTTCTTCTGTCTTCCCTACTAGGGTGCTACACAAACTAAGGCATTATTCTATAACCAGGGAAATATATTTTTTTATTAAAATACATAACAATTGTAGCATAAAAGAATTACAACACAAAAGAAAGTCCAGGATCGTTTTGGAAAAAATATACTAACTTAAAGTCTCTAAAAATTAAAAGTACACTTGGTAAACTAGGGACTGAAAATAAACAATAAGAATAAACTTTCAACAATTCATGAGTCGAAGAAGAAACAATGTAAAACAGAACATATTTTTAACAAATTGATACTAAAAATGAGACATATTAAAATTTGAGGGTTACAATGAGGTAGTTCCCAGAATACAGCCTGTAAGATGATTTAAGAAAAAAGAAAAGCACAAATCATCAATATGAAGAATGAAAAAAAGGAGACATCGCTACAGATATGACATATAAAAATAAATTAGAAGGAAACATTATTAATTATAGAATAAATTTGAAAATTTAGATGAAATGGGCATATTTCTTAAAAAATACAACTTATCAAAACTGACACAAGACAAAGTAAAACTTTTAAACATTCACAAATACATTAAATACATTTAATCTATAATTTACATAGTCCCAAAGAAAACTCCAGGTTCAGATAAACTTACCAAGAAAATCTTCCAAATATTTAATCAATGTAACACAGGTTTTAACAAACGTTTTGAGAGAACAGAAACCTATTTCATGAAGGCATCATGACCTTGACACAAAACTATGATAATGGCATAATAAAAAAGGAAAATTACAAGCCAATCTCAATCTTACATATGGATGTGAAAATCCTAAGGCACAACATTGAATATTCAGAAACAGACCCACACATATGTGGTCAGCAGATTTACATTAAAAGTACCATTACAGCACAGCAGGGGAGGGATAGACATTTCAACAAATAAAGGCAGATATTGATTTTTTTTTTATTTAAAAATGTTTATTTATTTATTTTGAAAAATACAGAGTACAAGCAGTGGAGGGGCAGAGAGAGGGGGAGACAGAGAATCCCAAGCAGGCTCCGTACTGTCAGCACAGAGTCCAAAGTGGGGCTCCAAGTCACAAACCCCAAGATCATGACCTGAGCTGAATTCAAGAGTCCAACACTTAACCAACTGAGCCACCCAGGTGCCCCATGATGTTTGTTTAAAGGTAAGCCAGGCACTATGGCCTTACCTGTTGCCACACCAAGCTATCCTTTGGAAAACAGCAGTGTAACCAGGGTCTCTGAAAATCTCTCCCAATGTCAGGCCCAGGCCAGGTCTCATATGGACAAACTTAGCCTTGTTTCCAAAGACACAGGGATTGGATGGGAGACTAAAGTCTGTTGTTCTCAGAAAGCCAGGCCATGTTGCAAGGGTACCAGTCTTCCCAGAAGTGATCTCCTGGGGCTCTAAGCTCTATATAGTGATTTGGCCTCACCAGGATTGTTACTAGAAGACAATTCCCATTGTGTTCTGCAGCCTCACAGGGTTCCCAAGAATATCAACTGAAATTTCATGTGGAAAAAATAAGCCCTTAGTACAAACACAAAACACACCAAACACCACACCAAACACCAGCCACAAAACACACCAAGCCTCACACCAAACACAAAAATCATTTTTAGATGGATTACAAACTAAATGCAAAACATTAAACAATAAAGCCTCTAGAAGATAACTTAGAAGGCAATTTTAGGGGTACCTGGGTGGTTCAGTTGGTTAAGCATCTGACTTTTGATTTGGGCTCAGGTCACGATCTCATAGGTCATGAGGTGAAGCCCCACATTGGGCACTGCACTAACAGCACAGAGCCTGCTTGGGATTCTCTCTCTCTTCCTCTCTCTGCCCCTGCCCATTCATGCTTGCTCACTCTCTCAAAATAAATAAACATTTTAAAAACAGAGAAGAATTTTTATATTTTGGAGGTAGGCAAAGATTTTTTAAATAGGAAAAAATAAGCACTAATCATTACGTAGATTTAAAAAATTGAAGTACATTAAAATTAAGAACTTCCGACTATCACAAGATGCCATAAATAAGAAAAAAGGCAAGCCACAAAGCAGGAAAAGATATTTACAATATACATCTGGCAGAGGATTTATGTGCATAATATAAAAGAACGTACATAAGTCAATTAAGAGAAGGAAAGACCAGGTTTTGGGTTTTTTTTGTTTTTTTTCTTTCAATGAGCAAAAAAACGAGCAGGTCTCTTTACAAAAAGGATATCCAAGTGTCCAATTAACACACGAAAAGATATTATACCTCATCAAGAAAAAGCAAATTAAACTCACAAGATACCATTGCACACATAATAAAAGAGATAAAATTTTAAAAATCCAGCATTATCAAATGTTCAGAATGTGGGGCAACTGGAATTCTCATTCACTGATATATGATGGAAATTTTAATTGGTAGGATTGTTGTGAAAAAATGTTTTAGCACTTTATCAAAAAAACACAAATTTTATGGTCCAGCAACCTAACAACAACAAAAAAAAGTGTACATATGTTCACCAAAAGACATGTACAAGAATGTTCATAGCAGCACTATTTGTGAAGATCCAAAACAGGAAGTAACCTAAATAAGAGAAGTACAAAAGTTAAGTAAATTGTACATTCATACAATGGAACACCACAGAGTAAGAATTGACAATCATTTTCTGTAAAGGAACAGATGATACATGTTTTAGGCTTTGCAGGCCATATAGGTTCTCTGTTGCATATTCGTATTTATTTTTACGATCCTTGAAAATTATCCACTTCACTCGTAGCTCAAAGGCAATATAAAATAGGTAGTGGGCTGTATTAAGCCTGTGGGCAGTTTTATGCCAACCCACAGCATGGAGCAATACAACAAATTATGTGACTACATGAGTGAATATCATACGTGAAGCACTGGGCAAAGACAACAGACACAAAAGAAAACATACTCTATAGAAACATACCACTATAGAAAGTTTGAAAACAAGTAAAACTCTTCTACAGTGTTAGAAGTCTAAATGGTATGGTGGATATCAAGAGGGCTTCTGGAACACAAGAAATGGTCTCTATCTTGGTCTGGATAGTGTTTACACTGTTAAGATAGTGTTCACTTTAGAAAAGTGCCCAGACCTGGGACACCTGGGTGTCTCAGTCAATTGAGCATCCGACTTCAGCTCAGGTCATGATCTCATGATTCATGGGTTCAAGCCCTGCCTCCGGCTCTGTGCTGACAGCTTGGAGCCTGAAGCCTGCTTCAGATTCTGTGCCTCCCTCCCTCTCTCTGCTCCTCCCTTGTGCTCTCTCTCTCTCTCAAAAATAAACATTAAAAAATTTTTTTTCTCATTTTTTAATTTTATTTTTTATTTTTTAAAATTTGCATCCAAATTAGTATATATGAAGCAATGATTTCAGTAGATTCCTTAATGCCCCTTACCCATTTAGCCCATCCCCCCCTCCAACAACCCCTCCAGCAACCCTCAGTTTGTTCTCTATACTTATGAGTCTCTTTTGTTTTATCCCCCTCCCTGTTTTTATATTATTTTTGTTTCCCTTCCCTTATGTTCATCTGTTGATGAAGTCCTCATATGAGTGAAGTCATATGATTTTTGTCTTTCTCTGACTAATTTCACTTAGCATAATACCCTCCACGTTGTTGCAAATGGCAAGATTTCATTCTTTTTGATTGCCAAGTAATACTCCATTGTATGTATATACACACACATATCTTCTTTATCCATTCATACATAGATGGACATTTGGGCTCTTTCCATACTTTGGCTATTGTTGATAGTACTCCTATAAACATGGGGGTACATGTGTCCCTTCAAAACAGCACACCTGTATCCCATGGATAAATGCCTAGTAGTGCAATTGCTGGGTCATAGGGAACTTCTATCTTTAGTTTTTTGAGGAACTTCCATACTGTTTTCCAGAGTGGCTGCACCAGCTTACATTCCCACCAACAATGAAAAAGAGATCCTCTTTCTCCACATCCCCGCCAACATCTGTTGTTGCCTGAGTGGTTAATGTTAGCCATTCTGACAGGTGTGAGGTGGTATCTCATTGTGGTTTTGATTTCTATTTCCCTGATGATGAGTGATGTTGAGCATTTTTTCATGTGTCGGTTGGCCATCTGGATATCTTCTTTGAAGAAGTGTCTATTCACGTCTTTTGCCCACTTCTTCACTGGATTATTTGTTTTTTGGGTGTTGAGTTTGATAAGTTCTTTATAGATCTTGGAAACTAACCCTTTATCTGATATGTCATTTGTAAATATCTTCTCCCATTCTGTTGGTTGCCTTTTAGTTTTGCTGATTGTTTCCTTCACTATGCAGAAGCTTTTTATTTTGATGAGGTCCCAGTAGTTCATTTCTGCTTTTTTTTCCCCTTGCCTCCAGAGACGTGTTGAGTAAGAAATTGCTGCGGGCAAGATCAAAGAGGTTTTTGCCTGCTTTCTCCTCGAGGATTTTGATGGCTTCCTGTCTTACAGTGAGGTCTTTCATCCACTTTGAGTTTATTTTTGTGTATGGTGTAAGAAAGTGGTCCAGGTTCATTCTTCTGCATGTTGCTCAGTTTTCCCAGCACCACTTGCTGAAGACACTGTCTTTATTCCATTGGATTCCTGCTTTGTCAAAGATTAGTTGCCCATACATTTGTGGGTCCATTTCTGGGTTCTCTATTCTATTCCATTGATCTGAGTGTCTGTTCTTCTGCCATTACCATACTGTCTTGATGATTACAGCTTTGTAGTATAGCTTCAAGTCTGGAATTGTGATGCCTCATTTTCTTTTTCTTTTTTTTTTTTTTTTTTTTTTTTTTTTTTAATTTTTTTTTTTCAACGTTTATTTATTTTTGGGACAGAGAGAGACAGAGCATGAACGGGGGAGGGGCAGAGAGAGAGGGAGTCACAGAATCGGAAACAGGCTCCAGGCTCTGAGCCATCAACCCAGAGCCCGACGCGGGGCTCGAACTCACGGACCGCGAGATCGTGACCTGGCTGAAGTCGGACGCTTAACCGACTGCGCCACCCAGGCGCCCCTCATTTTCTTTTTCAAGATTGCTTTGGCTATTCTGGGTCTTTTCTGGTTCCATACAAATTTTAGCATTATTTATTCTAGATCTGGGAAGAATGCTGGTGTTACTTTGATCGGGATTACATTGAATATGTAGATTGCTTTGGGTAGTATGAACATTTTAACAATATTTGTTCTTCCTATCCAGGAGCATGGAAACTTTCCATTTCTTTGTGTCTTCTTCAATTTCTTTCATCAGCTTTCTATAGTTTTCAGTGTATAGATTTTTCACCTCTTTGGTTAGATATATTCCTAGGTATTTTATGGTTTTTGGTGCAACTATAAATAGGATCAGTTCCTTGATTTCTCTTTCTGTTGCTTCATTGTTGGTTTACAGAAATGCAACCGATTTGTGTGCATTGATTTTATATCCTGCAACTTTCCTGAATTCATGAATCAGTTCTAGCAGTTTTTTGGTGGCATCTTTTGGGTTTTCCATACAGAGTATCATGTCATCTGTGAAGAGTGAAAGTTTGACCTCCTCCTGGCCGATATGGATGCCTTTTATTTCTTTGTGCTGTCTGATTCCAGAGGCTAAGACTTCCAATACTATGTTGAATAACAGTGGCGAGAGTGGACATCCCTGTCTTGTTCCTGACCATAGGGGGAAAGCTTTCAGTTTTTCCCCATTGAGGATGATATTAGCATTGGGTCTCTCGTATATGGCTTTTATCATCTTGAGGTATGATCCTTCTATCCCTACTTTCTTGAGGGTTTTTTTATCAAGAAAGATGCTGTATTTTGTCAAATGCTTTCTCTGCATCTGAGAGGATCATATGGTTCTTGTCCTTTCTTTTATTGATGTGATGAATCACGTTAATTGTTTTGTGGATATTGAACCAGCCCTGCATCCCAGGTATAAATCCCACTTGATTGTGGTGGATAATTTTTTTAATGTATTGTTGGATCCAGTTGGATAATATCTTGTTGAGGATTTTTGCATCCATGTTCATCAGGGAAATTGGCCTATAGTTCTCCTTTTTAGTGTAGTCTCTGTCTGGTTTTGGAATCAGGGTAATGCCGGCTTCATAGAAAGAGTTTGGAACTTTTCCTTCCATTTCTATTTTTTGGAACAGCTTCATGAGAATAGGTGTTAACTCTTCCTTAAATGTTTGGTAGAATTCCCCTGGAAAGCCATCTGGCCCTGGACTCTTGATTTTTGGCAGATTTTTTTATTAATAATTCGATTTCCTTACTGGTTATGGGTCTCTTCAAATTTTCTATTTCTTCCTGTTTCAGTTTTGGTAGTGTATATGTTTCTAGGAATTTGTCCATTTCTTCCAGATTTACCATTTTGTTGGCATATAATTGCTCATAATATTCTCTTATTATTGTTATTTCTGTTGTGTTGGTTGTGATTTCTCCTCTTTCATTCTTGATTTTACTTATTTGGGTCCTTTCCTTTTTCTTCTTGATCAAACTGGCTAGTGGTTTATCAATTTTGTTAATTCTTTCAAAGAACCAGCTTCTGGTTTCATGGATCTCTTCTACTGTTTTTTTGGTTTCAATAGCATTAATTTCTGCTCTAATCTTTATTATGTCCTGTCTTCTGCTGGTTTTGGGTTTTATTTGCTGTTCTTTTTCCAGCTCCTTAAGGCATAAGGTTAGGTGGTGTATCTGAGATCTTTCTTCCTTCTTTAGGAAGGCCTGGCTTGCTATATACTTTCCTCTTATGACTGGCTTTGCTGCGTCCCAGAGGTTTGCGGTTGTGGTGCTATCATTTTCATTGACTTCCATATACTTTTTAATTTCTTCTTTAACTGCTTGGTTAGCCCATTCATTCTTTAGCAGGATGTTCTTCAGTCTCCAAGTATTTGTTACCTTTCCAAATTTTTTCTTGTTGATTTCGAGTTTCATACCATTGTGGTCTGAAAATATGCATGGTATGATCTCAATCTTTTTGTACTTACTTAGGGCTGATTTGTGTCCCAGTATATGTTCTATTCTGGAGAACATTCCATGTGAACTGGAGAAGAATGTGTATTCTGAGGCTTAAGGATGAAATGTTCTGAAAATATCTGTTAAGTCCATCTGATCCAATGTGTCATTCAAAGCCATTGTTTCCTTGTTGATTTTTTGATTAGATGATCTGTCCATTGCTGTGAGTGGGGTGTTGAAGTCTCCTACTATTATGGTATTACTATCGATGAGTTTCTTGATGTTTGTGATTAACTGATTTATATATTTGGGGGCTTCCACATTTGGCGCATAAATGTTTACAATCGCTAGGTCTTCTTGGTCTGTAGACCCCTTGATTATGATATAATGCCCTTCTGCATCTCTTGATACAGTCTTTATTTTCAAGTCTAGAATATCTGATACAAGTATGGATACTATGGCTTTCTTTTGTTGACCATTAGCATGATAGATGGTTCTCCATCCCCTTATTTTCAATCTGTAGGTGTCTTTAGGTCTAAAGAGGGTCTCTTGTAAACAGAAGATAGATGGGTTTTGTTTTCTTATCCATTCTGTTACCCTATGTCTTTTGATTGGAGCATTGAGTCCACTGACATTTAGAGTGAGTACTGAAAGATATGAATTTATTGCCATTAAGATGCTTGTAGAGTTGGAGTTTTTGGTGGTGTTCTCTGGTCCTTTCTAATCTTTTGTTGCTTTTGGTATATATGTATATATATATATATATATATATATATATATATATACACACACACATATTTCTTGCAGGGCTGGTTTAGTGGTCATGAACTCCTTTAATTTTTGTTTGTCTGGGAAACTTTTTATCTCTCCTTCTATTTTGAATGACAGCCTTGCTGGATAAAGAATTCTTGGCTGCATGTTTTTCTGATTCAGCACATTGAATATATCCTGCCACTCCTTTCTGGCCTGCCAAGTTTCTGTGCATAGGTCTGCTGCAAAGCTGATCTGTCTTCCCTTGTACATTAGGGACTTTTTATCCCTTGCTGCTTTCATGATTCTCTCCTTGCCTGAGTATTTTGTGAATTTGACTATGATAGGCCTTGTTGAGGGTCAGTTTTTGTTGAATCTAATGGGAGACACCTCTGTGCTTCCTGGATTTTAATGTCTATGTCTTTCCCCAGGTTAGGAAAGTTTTCCGCTATGATTTGCTCACATAACTCTTCTACCCCTATTTCTTTCTCATCCTCCTCTGGGACCCCTATGATTCTGATGTTGTTCCTTTTTATTAAGTCACTGATTTCTCTAATTCTTAAATTGTGCTCTTTTGCCTTAATCTCCCTCTTTTTCTCTGCTTCATTATTCTCTATAAGTTTTTCATCTATATCGCTGATTCTGTTCTGCCTCGCCCATCCTTGCCGCCGCTGCATCCATCCATGATTGCAGCTCAGTTATAGCATTTTTAATTTCATTCTGGCTATTTTTTACTTCTTTTATGTCTGCAGAAAGGGATTCTAATCTATTTTCGACTCCAGCTGGTATTATTATCATGATTTTAAATTCTGGTTCAGACATCTTGCTTGTGTCTGTGTTGGTTAAATCCCTGGTTGTTGTTTCCTCATGCTCTTTCTTTTGGGGTGAATTCCTTCGTTTTGTCATTTTGAAGGGAGAAAAGGAATTAATGACATAGAAAACTTGAAACTAAAAAAATTAAAGTTTAAAAAATATTAAAATTAAAAATTAAAAACACACCCACACAAAATCAAATAGATATGCTAGATCCTTGGTGTGTTTTAGTTTGGGTGTAGAAAGTGGTTTGACAGATTAGAGAAACAAACAAAAAAAGGGGGGGAGAGAAAAAAAAGGAAATCGTTTGAGAATTTGAAAAAATGAATACACTAAAGTAGACTAAAATACACAAAAGGAGAGAATATAGTAGAAAAAATTATAGAAAAATATTTTAATGAAAATTAAAAAGAAATATGAATTTTTTCATTTTCTGTATTTAATAAAAAAGAAAAGAAATGAAAAAGAGAAAAAAGATAAAACAAGAAAAAAGAAAAAGAAAAAAAAGAAATTGTTTGAAAATTTGAAAAAGTGAATACACTGTAGTAGACAAATAAAATGATGGGAGTAAGAGAGAATTTGAAAAAACTTACATAAAAGCAAAAAATATAGTAATAAAAATTAAATAAAAATATTTTTTGAAGAAATTGAAAGTAAAAATGAAGTTTTTCCTCTTTCTGCATTCAAGAAAAAGAAATGAAAAAAAGAAAAAGAAAAGAAGGAAGTTGTTTGAAAGTTTGAAAAGGTGAGTACACTGAAGCAGACTAAAATAAAATGATGGAAGTAAAATAGAATTTGAAAAAAATTACACAAAAGTAAAAATATAGTAATAAAAATTAAAGACAGATATTTTTAATAAAAATTGAAAATAAAAATGAGTGTTTTCTCTTTCTGTATTCAAGAAAAAGAAAAGAATTGTAAAAGAGAAAAAGGAAAAAGAGAAAAAAATTGAATAGATGAACCTGCTAACAGAGTGAAGTAGGACTGAAATTGCTTTTTTTTCCCCTAGAGGCCAGTCCATGTATGTCTTTATAGTCCATAGATTAAGCCGGCAGTGAAGTTTGTGTTCTTGAAGAGCAAAGTTGGCTCAGTTGGGCAGGGCTTGGTGTAACAGCTCCGCTCTCCCATATATGGCGCGGCTAGCCTACTGGGGTGGATTGTTGCAGTGCTTGTCAGTGTGCATGCACATACACGGGAGCGGTGAAAAATGGCGCCACCCAGCCACCCAATCTGTTCTCCCGGATCAGCAGTCGCGCACCGGTCCTCCGTCTTCAGGTCTCGTCCACTCCCCGCTTTTCCACTCTCCGTGACCAGGCCCCAGGCAGTACCTCTCTCCCAAGTTTTGTCTCAGATGCGGCTGTTTCTCCCTGCCCCTTATTTCCAAAGGACTGTGGCTTTGACTGGCTCTGCCCCTCTGCAGGAGGGTCTCACCAAACGATGGCTGAATGAACAATGGCCAAATGTCGGCTGCACCCAGGAACACCTGCTGGATCCTGCTGTTGCCAGTGCACGGAGACTGCAGCCAGGTGCCAGCCCACCTCCCAAAAAAATCGTGAGACAGAGTAGCCTCAGCGTTTCAGGGACCATGGAAAATTGCAACACACATCTGGCACCAGGCTTCACCCTCAACAACCTTGCCCCAGCACCAGTGAATGTGGCTGCCTTCTGAGGTCTGCTGGGACCAGGTGGCTTCAACAGTCTCTACCAAATGTCCTTCCAGCAGTGGAACCGCTTTTCCCCAAATGGCCCGAGAACCTCCCGGGCCCACCAGAGCACCGCCAGATATCGAGCTGCGGAGTTGCAGCCTTTGTGCTCCCCTTGTTTACAGTCTTAATGGAATTTAAAATTTTTCCTTTTTCCCTTTTTAGTTTAGTCCCTGTGGCTGTTTCCAATTTTCCACTTTCTCTCCAGCTGCTTTTGGGGAGGGGTGCTTTCCCCGTATTCTGCTCCCCCACTCCCAGTCTCCGTCCTCTCTCTGCTCGTAAAAGCACATCCCTTCCCGCGCCTTCTCGCTCCCCAAGTTCACCTCTCTGCGCCGCATACCTGATGAATTCTGTGGTTCAGGTTGTGCAGATTGTTGTGTTCATCCTCAGATCAGTTTTCTAGGTGTGCATGATGGCTTAGTGTTGGTCTGGCTGTATTTCATGGACGCGAGACACACAAAAAGCTTCCATGCTGTTCCGTCATCTTGGCTCCTCCCCATTAAAAATTTTTTTAAAAAACGAAAACAAAAATTCATTGACCTAAGTAAGGTCTATGCACTTTATTATATTTTTGCCTACTGCAATAAAAATTTACAAATTGCATTACAATTATCTTTATTATATATATCTTTATTATTATATATATCTTTATATATATCTTATATATCTTTATTATTATTTATATAGGACTTCTCAGACCATTTGATAAATGAATGGGCATTCTGAAGTTCCCATAAGAGTATGAAAAATACAGCATTTCCCAAACTTATTTAATCAAAGAATGTTTTCTCCTAGAACACCTCTCAAATTGAATATGACTCTTTGGGAAAAAAAGGAGTGGAACACAAGGTGTGAGAGTGTATAGAGGACAATGAAAAGGAAATAACAGGCTAAGATCATAGAAGACTCCAGTGCCATGTCTTCAAATGGCACGTCTAGTTTCAACTTTTATTTTGTGGGAAACTATTAAAGATTTTAAGTGGGAGAGGGATAGAATCAATTCCATGGGCTTCAAAGATAATAGTGGCAGTAAAGCAAGAAGATACTGGATGGGGGAATGGGTGTTGAAAAGCAAGAGAGAGAGAATAGTAGATTGGGGATCATTCAGTGACTGCAGTCACCCTAACATGCAGATGGAAAGGCTTAATTTGAGCAATGACACCAAGCATAAGACAATTAAGCAGGCTCAAGAACAAATAAATGTGCCAATTGGTCAATAAACACTGGTGATAGATAAACACACTTGCCATATTTTTAAGTAGCTATGTACTACCATTCTATAGCTTCTAATTAAACTTACTTCAGGGAACCTAGGTAGCTCAGTCGGTTAAGCATCTGATTTCAGCTCGGGTCGTGATCTCATGGTTCTTGAGTTCCAGTTCTGCATCAAGTGAACTCGAGTCCTGCTTCGGGTAAACATGAACCCTGCTTCGGGTGAGTCCCACTTCTTTCTCTCTCTCCGCCCTCCCTCCCTCTCCCTCTCTCTCTGTCTCTGCCCTTCATGGGATTCTCTTTCTCTCTCCCACCCTCGCTCACTTGTGCCCTCTTTCTCTCAATTCAAACAAACAAACAAACAAACTTACTTCAAATCCGGAATTCAATATTATCAGCAAATACAAGATGAAAGAGGCAGCACAGAAGTGCTAGAGAGAAATACTTAGAGAGGGTTGGAAAGGAGCCCATGAAGGTTCTTCTTTACAATCACATTTGAATAGCAATGCCCAATTTTTATTTATGTGAATTTCCATTTGAGATGGCTTGATCCTATATCTGCAGAGCAAAAATTGTATCTTTACGTAGAACCTTATGTTTATTTGGTGGTTGTCTGTGAAGGGGCTGATGAAGATTTAGGGGAAGTCAAAATCTCCCCATCTGAACACCCCCTTGCCTTGGCAATTAAATTAACTTGCAACGTTTTAAAAACCTAATGTTTTTGTGAAATCAATTGGCTTTGTATGCTTTGTTATCTGCCACCAAAGTGTCAAAGATAATAATGGCCATATGAAAATGTTTTGACTCGTGGGGCGCCTGGGTGGCTCAGTTGGTTAAACGTCTGACTTTGGCTCAGATCATGATCTAGCAGTTCGTGGGTTTGAGCCCCACTTCAGGCTCTGTGCTGACAGCTCAGAGCCCGCAGCTTGCTTTGGATTCTGTCTCTCTCTCTCTCTCTCTCTCTCTCTCTCTGTGTTCCTCCCCTGCCCGTGCTCTGTCTCTTTTATTTGGAAAAATAAGCACAAAAAAGGGAGGTAAACAGGCAATGAATTAAGCATGACAATCTGTTATTGAACTTCATTTACATCTATGATTTCTACAGGAGATTTTATCATGCAGTCTGTGCTAAGCTGAATAATGCGCCCCCCCCCAATATATGCACATCCCAATCCCAAATACCCATGAATGTTATTTTATATAGCAAAAGGAACTTGGCAGATGCGATCAAGGTAAGGATCGTAACATGAAGATTATTCTGGATTATCTGGATGGGCCCAACACAATCACAATGATCCTCCCACAGAAGTGAGAGTCAGAGAAGGTGATGTGATGACAGAAACAGAGACCAATGTGACATGCTTTAGACTGGGAGAATACAGACAGCCAACAGAAGCTGGAAAAGACAAGGGAGTGCTTTCCTTCCTACAGCATCCAAGGGGAACCAGGGGCCTTGAAACCTTGACTTAAACTCAGTGACACTGTTGGCCTTCTGACCTCCAAAAGGAGGTCATTTGTGTTGTCTTAAGCCATTAAATTTGTGGTGATTTTTTTACTGCAGCAATAGGAAACTAATATAACACCCCCGTGAAATGTTTATCAAACCTGATGCACATCAGAATCATCAAGGCAGTCCGTTAAAAATATAGATCCTTGGATCCCATTCCGAGAAATTCTGACTCCCTCGGTCTGTGATGAGACACAGAACTCTAAACTTTTTAAGAAGCTTCTGGGATGATTATTATGCTGCAAACCAGAGTGTATGTCAGAAGAAGAGTGACTGGGGGAAATTCACTGCCTGCACTGGTTTCCTGGGGTCACCGTATCAACTTACCACAAACTTGAAATCTTAAAACAGCAAAAATATATTCTTTCACAGTTCGGGAAATCAGAAGTCCGAAATCAGTTTCACTGAGCCAGAATCAATGTGCCCACAGGGCTACATTTGCTGCAGAAGATCTAAGAGAGAATCTGCTCCCTGCCTCTTCCACGTTCTGGCAGCTGCAGGCATTCCTGGACTCAGGGCCACAAGGCTCCAATCTCAGCCTCCGTGGTCACACTGCCTCCTCTCCTGTGCACACCAAATCTCTCTCCGCTTCTCTCCCATAAAGACACTGGTGATTGGAATTAGGACCCACCTGAATAATCCAGGACAATCATCTCATCTCACGACCCTTAGTTTAGTCACCTTTGCAAAAATCCCTTTTCCTTATAAAGTAATACTTATGGGTTCCAGGAATTAAAACCTGGTATCTTTGGAGGGCCATTATTCAGCCTATTATGATCCCTTAGTGCCCTTCAAGGTAAATTAGGGGTGAAGACAATGGAGCCAAAGCAGACTTTCCAAAAAGACTAAAATCTTTTTATATTCAAATCCCCTTTTGACCCCTCACAAATTACAATTACGCTATTAAAAAACAACCAGTCTCACTGGAGTACTCTGATGATTAATGAGGTTGTGGTAAGCAGGGAATTGGGGGATTAAAGGAAGAAGTAGGTCCTTAGGATTCCGTAGCATTTTCATTATGAGATTATACGCCCCCTTTAAAACCTGGCTTCTCACAAGGTGCTTCTGAGCATAAAAACATTGCCAACAAAGGAATCTTTATGAAAAGTTTCTATCACAGAGGAATTTACTACATGTGACCACACAAACAGATTACAAGAAATGTTTGTCGAGCAGTTATTTTATGCCAAAGCATATTTCAAATTTAAATAAATTCAAGATTCCGTGCCCCCCACCCCCCAGCGTTTTCACTCTAAGCAATCAAACAATTGAGACTCCTTGGTTCACTGACAAGAGCATCCTTGTCCTGTTTGGCTTTTTAAGGCACTTCAGGTAAATAATCCAGAAGAGAGATTATCTTGAAGTCACAAAGAACACACACGGGAATTCAAACAATGGCCTAAGACGTGTGTATAGTGTGTGGTGATGTTCCACAGAAATAAGTAACAGAAATTTTATTTTCAAAAAAATGTCCTTACTTTTGGAAATGGCAAGTACTGATGCTAATATTTTTCCAGCACCCCTGTACAATAAGGCTTAAGGCCTTTCCTATCTTTTTCTTAAATGTACATTTTTATATCCCATCCCCTAAAAAACATTTCTAGTTCCACATTCTTTCATTATATTCTCCACTCAAAATCTAAATGACCGTCTCCCCTTTATTTATTTCTTTAATGTTTATTTATTTTTGAGAGACAGAGTGTGAGTGGGAGAAGGGCAGAGAGAGAGGGAGACACAGCAGACTCCAGGCTCTGAGCTGTCAGCACAGAGCCCAACACGGGGCTTGAACCCAAGAACTGTGAGATCATGACCTGAGCCAAAGTTGGACACTTAACTGACTGAGCCACCCAGGCGCCCCAATAACCATCCCCTTAAAATAATCCATGCCTTGGCTTTCACAACCTAATTTTCACTTTAGCAGGTCATTATTCCACCCTTTGAATAGCTTTGGAAAAAAAAATAAAAACTTTCTAATTCATTCCACACTTTTCTTGCCTACAAGGTATTTTTCACTTATTTGAATTCCCTTAGTAGTACTGACTCCAAATTTTGCTGTCAGTGCTCTGGGCTATCTGCCAGCCTATGTCCCTTAAAATTCTCAGAGCAATAGTGTTGGCTAATAACCAACCAATAGTCTAATAAATAATATGCATGATAGCTAATAGTGTTAGCTAATAAGCAACTAATTATAGTGCTAAGAACCACTTCATCAGAACCACCCAGGAAGCTTGCTAAAATGCAGATTCCAAAGCCTTACCTCAGACCTATGAAATATAATTTCTGAGACAATAATTCAGGAATTTGTACTTTTCACAAACACAATGGAACCACTAGTAAATTAGAATCCAATCCAATCTAACACTTGGGAATACCCACTTGGCGCATTCTCTTCTCCTTATACCCAAGTTTTGATGGCTGAATCGCACTTCTGTGGAAATAAAGTAGTTTTGGTTAGTGTCGCAAAGCATCATCCACACGTAACTCAGGAACCTGTTGTACCTTAACTGTACCTTATTATACCCTTAAATGCTCACTCCATTTTTATGTTCTTAAATTCCTATCCAATTTTATTCTTCCTTTCTCAATCAACATAACTCCCTCATTTCCTGGAGAAATCCACCCTTATTTACTCATTTTCAGTGCCCGGTTCCATTTTCTAGAGACTTCACCATAGTGCCCTTATCCCAGTCCACACATAGGAGGGAGGGTAGACAATGAAAAATCAAATATCTACAAGATATATTATTTGGAAAAGTGTTTGTTGTTGTTGTTGTTGTGTTTTGTTTTGTTTACAAATGGAGCAAGAGAAGGTAGCAATTAATCTACTGTGAACATATTTGGGACCACAAAATTTACCAGAAGGACCTAATTTCCCCTTGGTTAGCATAATAGAGACCAAAGACAAGAGGATTATTCTTAGAGGGAGAAAAATCTAGTTCTGTGTTTTGTGACACAGGGAACTTCACTCTTAACTATCTAGAGATTTTTAGTCGCTATAACAACATGAGTGCAATTTAATCTTGTTCAATTTTTCTGTGGATAAACATTTTTTCCAAAAGGACGTTAACTTATCCAACACAGACACAACTCCTCACAAAATGCCAGTGACAGGAGCAATTACCATCCATGCTCTTTGCACTAAAATAGTGGAACCTCGTGGGCAGGACACTGAGAAAGAAAACCTGGTTGTAACTGGGACAGAGAACACATTTTGCTTCGCACAAAGTGAAACTCCTACATTCAAACTGTCTTGTTAAAGTGCTTCACGGCAGAGTGTTGTTGGCCAATTTACATGGCATTTGGATTTGAAGTTATATGCCATTTGGGGAAGATTACTATAATTAGAAAAATGGCCTAATTACTTTTCTGGCAACAGTGAAGAAAGAGAACAGACTTTTCGGCTTATGGAGACAAGTCCTTGAGAAACCTCAAAAGGTTTTGGGATCCTGTTTGACAGGAAAGAATATCTCATCTGAACTTCTTGGATCTGTTAAAAACCAAGCTTTTTTTTTTTTTTTTTGAAAAGCCAAACCACAAGACAGGGAGAAAGAAAGAAAACACACACACACACACACACACACACACACACACACACACAGAAAGCAAGAAAAATACTCCTTCTTATTGGATTTTGAAACAGAGATGACAGGAACAGTCTTTTTTGCTGTGCTGCAAGCTTCATCTGCCAGTCCTTGTAAGAAGCACAAACAGGAAATGATGGGCATGAGAGGGAAAAGTGTGGATTCTCAATGACAACACTTGGAAGATGGTTTCACATGAACATCGTTTGATGGCTTTGTCTGCTTCAACAGCAAAGAACATAACGTTACAACTTCAGTGGTTCAAAGAGAAGCTTCTATTATTTGAGTCATCAAGTTAACACTTATGATAGAAAAGGCAAAGTCATACTAAGTTCCTCCTTTTCTGTGCTGAGAGAGGGAGACAAGGCTGCACTGAACTGAACACCCATTCTCCTGGCCTCCGTCTTACAGGACGCTGCCTTTCGCCTGAGGAAAAGTAGAACAGTGAGAGCTTTGTTAGAGGAAAATGACCCAAGGCTTTTGCTATTTAGACTCTATTTCCTGAACTCAGCAATTGGAAAACCTGCACTCGATCAACCATGTCTTCACAAAAATACAATTTAAAACTGTCATGAATTTTTTTTTAATGTAAGGGTAAAATCAGGATAGTGAAAGAACTTCAAAACGTGCATTTTGAGGGGAGAGAGGCGAGAGTGGTATCTGGGGAGAAGCATAAAGGGTTATTAAATGGTGACTGTTTTCAAGTCATGAGCTGTCTAATGAAAATGTTCCCTTGGTCAACGTGGCTCTTGTTATACTGTTTCCTATCATTACTATCATCCCCAAAGTTCCCCCACCCCACTTCCAAGGCACTTTATCTGATACAGAAAGGGGAAGCTGATTTCAGGATGTGTTAAAAGTGAAGGAGCAGCCCCATCCGTCCTTCACCTGTCTTAGAAGAGTCCCCATAGAAAGGCCCCTTTGATCTAGAATCTCAGAGTTTGTTTTTCTTCAACAGCCTAAATGGAAAATGGAAATACATATAAAAATACTGCCCCCTCCTATAGTGGTTTTGGATCTTGTCCAATTTCAGCCTGGCCTTTAAAGATCATCTGTCGAATTGTTTCTTACTTGATGATAAGTTCACACAAGTGAGCATTTTAAAAAGCATGTGTATTGTCCCAACAAGGTTCTCATTAATTTTATCTTCTGGAAAAAAGGATTTGGTGTATGGTATTGCAGCAGTAACCAAGTAAATCTGGTGTTCTTTTGGCAATAATCCATTCCTTTGGAAGAAAGGGAAAATCTACCATTACACAACCTAGGTTAATCTTTGGTGTGTGTTATGTTAACTATTGGAAATACAACCCTTTAATGTAAGGTATATAACATAGCACATGGGTTCTTTATAAAGACACAGATTAAGAATTCTTTTCAATGAGAGGAATATAGGTCTTTTTAATTAAGCTGCTCTGAACAGAGATGGATCAAGAATTCATCTTGGGTCAAGAATTCTAAAACCAAATTCTTATGGATTGAATTCGGTCCTTCAAAATCCATATGTTGAAGCCCTAACCCTGGTACCTCAAAATGTGACTGTATTTGTATTTGACAGATCTTTAAAAAGGTAGTTAAGTTGAAATTAGGCCATTAGAGTAGGCTCTAATACAATCTTTTAAGAGGAGTTTCATTTTTTAATAAAAAAAATTAATGTTTATTCTTGAGAGAGAGAGAGAGAGAGACAGAGTGTGAGCAGGGGAGGGGCAGAGAGAGAGGGAGACACAGAATCCAAAGCAGGCTCCAGGCTCTGAGCTGTCAGCACAGAGCCCAACATGGGGCTCGAACTCATGAACCGCAAGATCATAACCTGAACCGAAGTCAGATACTTAACCAACTGAGCCACCGAGGAGCCCCAAGAGGAAATTTAAACACACAGAGACATGAGGGATGTACACCACAGAGGAAAGATCACATGAGGATATGGCAAAAAGGTGGCCATCTACAAGCCAAGGAGAGTGGCCTCAAAGAGAGAGCAACCCCACCGGCACCTTGATCTTGGACTCCTAACCTCCAGAACTGTGAGAAAACACATTTCTGTTGTTTCCACCACCTAGTCTATGGTTATTTTGCTATGGTAGCCTAAGCAGACTAAGACACAAACCATGAAGTAAAAGCAGTAATCTCAAAGCCAGACCCTGATAGTAGACTGGAGTTGATAACACAAAGAGCTAGTATAAAACAGACAGCAGGAGTAACATCAGGAACACAGGAGAAGAGAGTCAGGCTGCCAAGTGACAGCAAGAGGCAAAAAAAGTAAACATCTTGACTTCTAAGGTATGAAGTGTAAGGTAGGGAGATAACAGCTTTTTCCTCTATCAGATGAGGATTCTGTTAAATGCAGTGCTAAAATGTATCAGATTGATTCTGATGTGTATTCAGATGTGATAGAATACACATTCAGATGTGATAGAAGGGAGAAGAGCCCCCCAGGCTTGGATTTCATGAGATGTTGGTAAAGCAAGATCTTTTGGTACTGGGAGAGAATTAGGCAAAAGAGGACATAAGTTCTCATTAAGGCATCACTAGAGAAATCTCAATTGTTACAACAGGGATCAAGCTGATAGAATTATCCCAGGGAGAGGAGGGGGAAGAGGGAGAAGGAGAGGGAGAGGGAGAAGGAGAGGGAGAGGGAGAGGGAGAGGGAGAGGGAGAGGGAGAGGGAGAGGGAGAGGGAGAGGGAGAACCAGGGAAGTAAGTGAAATACAAACCTGGTTAGACTAAGAAAGTTCCCAGATTTTTTTTTCTGTATCAGGAAGGAGAGCACTTGGTGATTAAGTTGATTAATATTATACTTTCTCACTCCTGAGTCTGTGAAATTTCTTTCATCTACACAATATCTGAAACCTCTTCTCAGAAGTATATTTAAGTATGTAATGTAAAATATTTTATTTTTATCTCTTTTCCATTTGACTATGTCTGTATTGCTTACTCCCCAGGCTCATTATTTTATTCTATACCATGTGGACTATTTTTTTTTAAATGCCAAACTCACTACTTCTCTAAGAATCACAATTTTGAAGCTTGAGGGCTTTTGTTACTGTGCTGTTTTATTTACGACCCTCTCTCAACATTTGGGAATTATAGTAACATGGAATAAGTGCAAGTAAGAAGCTTTTGTAATATCACTAATAAATTCTAATATTTACTAAAATAAATATTTTTCCCTTTGTAGTTTAATGCTCCCCCCCTCTTTTTTTTTTTACCAACTACACAGGCAGAATAAAATACTAACATAGGAAGGCACAGGAGGGCATAACTCACCCCATTTTCAATATTTCAGTTAATAAGTATTACAGAATTAGGCCCAGATTCCCTAGCTTGAAATTCAATGTCCTTCACAATTTGAACCATTGAATCATTCATTTGCTAATGTACACTGAGGTCCTATTATGTGTCAGGTTCTTTCTGCTATTCCCTAGAAAACTCCAGCCAGACTGGTCAACTCCATTGGTTAGAAAAAAACCACATATATTCCCTTCTCCATGTTTTCTTCACATCCTCGCCTGTCTAGAATGCCCTCCTTCTCCCTTCTGTTTAATTTCTTCTATCCTTTCAAGACACAAGTCAAAACTTTTCTCTTCCATGAACCCACTGAGAACTTGCCCAAGCAGAAGCTACTCATTGTCAGAACTATCACTGAGGCTGCAAGTACTGAGAAGGAATGTTTCCTATTCCCTTCTTTGTAACAGAAAAGATGTACTTTGTCAAATAATGTCTAGTTCTTTGAATCATGAGAACTATAAACTAATAAATTAAGGTTTTTAGCAGGGAGTTTTTTCAGCCTAAGCAAAGTATCATAGTTTAGGAATAACTATAATCCAAAGACCTAAGTCAAGTAGAGGGCAGTACCAAAGAGTATAGAGGAATGTGAAGATTAAGGATAGTCTCCCAGGATTACAGGAACCAGAGTTCACTCTCTGGGAGAAAGGAACAATAAAAGGGGAAGAAATGGGATATTGAGAGCAGTGATGAGCTTTAAGGTCTCAATTCTGCTAAAGACATCATATAACTTTATGTCCCCATAAAGGTATCTTTACTATACTTCCTTAAGACACATTCAATCAGCCCAGGGAGTTACCATATCAAGTGGATGCGTATCGGCCTAGGATCAAACTTTCATATACATGTCTGATGCAGGCAAGAGCTGAGAAAGCTTAAGGAAGGAATAGATCAATTCTAAATGGGGACAAAGAAAAGGCTTCCCTGAGGAAATCATATTCAAGTTTGAGAATCCTACTTGATTGGGCGAAACTCAATTTTGAGAGCCCTATTTTCACGTTAGCAGTGTGAGATTCCTTGAGGAGGCCGAATAACCATCAGTGGTAGAGGGAAAATATGAGTGTCATATTAACTTATCTTGATGCCTAATTCTTCTGAAATTAAAAACTCAGAAAGGCATCCATAGCCAGGTCTATTAAAAATAAAGCCTCAGTGACTCACTAATAGTTTCATTCCACTTATTTTGGAAAGTCAATTTTAACAGAAATATTACAAGACAAATATTAAGAGATGGCTTCAGGGCAGCCGGCCTCAGAAATCTGAATCTGCCACTCTCAATACATCAGACATGGCGACTGTTATTCCAACGCAGCCACAGACTTTTTTTTACCAGTTATGCACTGTACTGTCATGGGTCATTGAGTGCAACAGGACACGACGGACGTGTGCATGTGCGCGAGTGTGTGTGCACGTGCACTGGTACGAGATTTGAATCTGAATGCGAACACAATGAACTTCATATGATAGTCCTGAGAAAAGGTAACAAGTCTAACAAAGAACAGTCCTATTCTTCGTTCCTTAGGAGTGTACTGTAACTGTTAAATGACACAGGGATCCAGATGAGCCAGCTCCTGAAACCAAATACACATATTTGGAATTGTTTTTCACAGTCTCCATGCCTACTCCTGGGGTTGCCGAGTCTTCTCAGAACCCTGTTTTCACACACATGAGGGAGGAAAACCACACCACACACAGACTCCAAAATTTACACTGGCTCCTTGTTCAGTTAAGGATCCTTCTTAAATTGCTTTCCTAGTTGTTTTGAATTTTCTTCCTGAACTTCCTCCAGGTCCCTGGGACGCCTTCACCTTTCTCAGCTCCTTCTTCACTCCATGCCTTCAATATCAACCATCAAGACCTGGAGAACCCTGGTTTCCTGTTCTACCAATAAATCCCTGTCAGTTGAGGCAAGTGCCTGGAGAGAAAGAGAACTCCCCTTACTGTACCCCATTTTTTTCCAGCCCCATTCTTCCTGCATGAACCAACTAAATACTCTTCTCCCAAGAGGTTTTTGTAACATCCCTGCTCCAAATCCATTTGTAAGATTAAGTCCAAATTCATCAGCTACATATAATGGACCCTCCACAATTTGGCACCTAGACCTTATCTACTGCAATTGCTTTTCAGCCTTGAGGCCAATTAGAATCATCTATTGTCCATTCTTTACACAACCATGAGTTTCCCCTATCCTGTTCTTCTGTTCATGCTATTCTAACTGCGGCAACATCTTTCCCCTTTCTCTTCACTCAGCTAAAGCACAGTTGATTCCAATTTTTGCCGTAGTTATGTTCTATAAAATCACCATGCACACTGAAGGAAGCAATACTGAACCATTGCTCTTAGGAGGAATACAGGGTTAGGTTCCTGTGAGCCTCCGGTCACATTTTTGTCAATCAATCAATACTTAATATTGTCTGCTTAAAGACACCTTATTTAACATACATTGTTGATTCATTAACATTGAACTCATGGCCAACACCACTATATAACCCATGCCTTAATGAAACTTATGTAACACACATATATTCTCCATAAAGCACATCACAACCTTCCTGCATTCAGGAACACTAGATAGCACTTCAATGCTGCACTTGAGAGCCATTTTTAAAGAGCAAATGCACCAGCTAAATCGACCACGAAAAGGACACTTGTTTACAGTGTGAGAGCTGAAGCAAGAAGGCAGAATGTTGCCTTGTTCGACCTCAGCTGGGAACATGCATGCGTTGGGGGAGCCAAATGTTCAACCACTCTGTTCCTGTCCGTAAATGACTACAAAAGTGCCACAAGTACAGATTTTGGGGGGTACAAATAAATTCTAGCAAATAGGCGAATTCTCAATTATGGAATCCAAGAATAACGAGGATTAAATGTATTACCTACTCATCAAGGAAGCCAGAGAGTAGCAGAATTGGTCCTAGACTTTAAGTGGAAAACCTGGGTGTGACGACTCCTTTCTACCCGGGCAAGTGGTAGCCACGTTTTTGTCTCTCAAGGCCTCAACTTCCTCAGCTTTAAAATGGCAGTAATAATGTGACACTGAGAAGATGAAGTACGTAAAATCCACCTGTTTCAATAAAGCACTATATATAAATGAGAGGTGGTATGGTACTCCTATCTTCCACAAAAACTTTCCTGATTATTCTAGCCCGTCCAATCTGTCTTCCCTGAATTCAGGGCGCTTATTATTTAAAATGCTTATCTGTCATTGGACACAGCCTTTTTCATATTTTGTGCTTCCTCAATTCATTAGATTATTTCACTTGTGACGTTTCAAATAGAAGATAAGCTTCTGGAGGGCAAATAACTCTTTTCTTTTTTTTCTTTTTTCATTTCTTTTTTTTCTTTTTTTTAAATTTTTTAACGTTTATTATTATTTTTTTAAATATATGAAATTTATTGTCAAAGTGGTTTCCATACCAACACCCAGTGCTCATCCCAAAAGATGCCCTCTTCAATACCCATCACCCACCTCCCATCAACCCTCTCAGTTTGTTCTCATTTTTTAAGAGTCTCTTATGAACCAAAGCATAGGAGGGCAAAGAACTCTTAACTGCTTCTCTGTCTTGTTCATCCACACCTGGAGCATTCATAAATGAATGCGTGAATGCAAAGCTCACATAGATCATTCCACAGACATCCTGTAGGATCCTGACTGTAGGGGTATGGTTTACACATCAGCAGGCATCTTCATGATACCAGGTTAGGGCTCTTAGCACCTGACGGGCAAGCAGTCCGACCAGCAAACTTTTGAGACCTGTTTGCAAAAGAGCTTATCTCTCCTTGTTGATAAACTACCTGGCACTGAACCAAAGCCACTTACATACAAGTTAAGAAAGTTCAGTTACTTTCTGATAGCTCTATGCTTCTGGCTTTGGACGGAGACTAGCCTCAAGCATGCTAAGCCTGGAAGAGCAAATCTTCCCACAGGGCATGTGATCTGCAAACACAAGAGAGATTTTTACCCGCCATGAAATTGCTATTTTTTCGGTTGCTGTTTTTTCGGAGTTTTTTTCCCAGATATACAAGGTTTATAAAATGGTCTCTGATTTAGACTAACGTTCGCATGTTGATTAGAACCCAACAGCCAAACATTCTGATATTCTCCCCTTTTCTAATAACCTAAGCTATTTTCATCCACTTCCAATACCGATTCATAGCAGCCCACAGTTTCACATGATCCCATGTTGGGACTAACTGGAGAGAAGAAAAAAAAGGGACAATATTCAAAGGAAAGCTATCTGTCTGATATAACAGGACAGAACCATATCACACGGGTAGCTTGTGATGTGCTGTTAGCTGCTGGTCTATCCTTATACTTTCTTAGTGATTTACTCAAGGGGCTCTGCTTTGTTTCACTTGCAAACTATTTTAACATTGCTGTGGGTAAACAGAGTGTCACCAGATTTCCCGTCTTCCCTGGGTCATTTTTCCTGGTTATATAAATGTTTGTCTTAATCCTACTTCTTCCTCTGCACTTTTCAAAATGTTTTTCTATGCTTCTAGTCTGCACAGGGTCAGTGTGCTAATTACCAAATGAGACAAAGATGGAAAAGACTCCGTATTCGGGGCCAAATATCTAGGCTACAAGTCTTCAGGCACCATCATGTTTTTTATAACATTTGTTAGTTATCCATCCAGGCACCCTTCACCCTCCCATGTTGTTTCGTATTATTAACTGACAGCTCCAAATGGGCTCTGAGCAGAAAAACTCCATGTGAAGGATCCAGTAATGGCTGTTTCTGTTCTTGTGGTTTTCAGAAGTGGGAAAGACAATATAGTCAGGTATGATTTATCAGCATGTTTTCTTCAGCCCCAAATTTGTATACGAGGGAGAGAATTCTCGGTTAAATGTAAATGCTCTACAGCTTTCCCACCATCCGAACTGTGTTGTATTTGGCAAATGGTTTTCTGGAAGGGGAACAACACGTTAAGCTCTGGCCATGACATAGTTTGCGATAAGCCTAACTGAATTCAAGAAGGAGCAAATGATGCCAACTGTTCTTACACTCTTAAAATTTCTCATGCACGGAGTGGGGGAGAAAGTTCAAACAAAGCTTGCATGTTTCAAAAGCAATCTGATACACAAACCCAATTAATTAATCCTGATACTATTCTGAAGTGGTTTTAAAATTATAAACAATCCTCTGATCATGTCCAGAGAGAAATATTTAGACTAAAATATTAACGATTGAAACAGGATAAAAATATGCTATTAAGTTGTGTCCTTTAAATACTTCCTGTTCAACCCCAAAGTGAACAGAAAAATAGAGCACTTTTGCTATAAACTAACATAGCTGAAATAATCACAGGCATTAAGTTTTCTGTTTCTTTATGGGAACTGCTTATAATTATAAGCCTCCCAGCAGAAGAGTATTTCTACTAAAACTGTTGAATGGTAGAGACTAAAAATTCTATCACCTAAAGTTGAGCAGCTTCCAAATTTTACTCACCTAAGCCCAGCATACCTTTGGTGACGGGAATCATTCTAGCCATAAAGAGATAATTCATTCATAAGCAACCAGCCAGTACATTCCATTTTATCTATGGAGAGGCTGACACGTGAGCTCAAGTTCTGTACGTGGTTAAAAGAGGAAATACTTGGAGAAACTTTTCAGAGATACAGCAGTGACATTTCCAATGATTTTAGAGTATCTTAGAGGTAAGGACAAATACCAAGAGAATGGCACAGGACAGCCTACATAAATTATTCTTTCATTTAGCACTATGATCATGGTACTTGTCATATCATAAAGAAACTCTCTTAGGGGCGCCTGAGTGGCTCAGTCAGTTAAGCATCCGACTTCAGCTCAGGTCATGATCTCACAGTTCGTGGGTTTGAGCCCCTCACCGAACTCTGTGCTGACAGCTCAGAGCCTGCTTGATTCTGTGTCTCCCTTTCTCTGCTCCTCCCGCATTCATGCTTTGTCTCTGTCTCTCAAAAATAAAGTGAAAAAAAATTTAGAAACTCTCTTAGATGTAGGTAAGGAGACAGATGCCAACTCAAACAGGACTTCAGAGGTTCAATAAAGGCCTCTGCTTGTCCTCTGGTCTGCCTCTTATGCCCAAAGAGTACCTTTACAATGAAATTGTCAGGCAGGCAGCTAAAGAGAGAATGAGGACAGTATACCTTTGAGAATCATAAAAATTATAAACTTGTTTCCTATAAAAATGATTATATGCACAATTTCACAGGTGTGAAGGAGTTTTTGAGCTTCATGAAACTCATCTGCAGAATTATAACGATTTATGGACCACATATTAAGAATCCCAGAAATAAAGGGCATTTTCTCCTAGTAATGAGCTAATGTCCTCTAACAAAGTAACTTCAAACAGTCTGAATCATTAACACTCACAGATTTATTCTCCTTCAGTAAATTCTTACTCAGCACCTACCCTCATACAAGGCACTATACAAAATGCTCTATACCCCTAGGTGGTCTCAGCAGAACCTTACAATTTAAGACCAGGTTTGGATAAGGGGCAGCATTTCCCTTTATAATAGTATTATTGCAACCAAAGCGTTTTGTTCATTACTGTTGTTCTGCTCAAGTTTAACTTTTTATATTTATTTTTCAAAGAAAGATTTCTGCAGGCTCAGAAAACATGTTCACTTTTATAATTTTTTTATGTGTATTTATTTATTTACTTATTTATTTATTGAGAGACAGCGTGAGCAAGCATGAGCAGGGGAGGGGGAGAGAGAAAGGGAAAGAGAGAATCCCAAGCAGGCTCTACCCTGTTAGCACAGAGCCCAACGTAGGGCTTGAACTCACAAACTGTGAAATCATGACCTGAGCCGAAGTCAGATGCTTAACCGACTGAGCTACCCAGGTGACCCTGAAAACATGTTAACTTTTAATGATGCAATTTGGGGTCAGTTTCTACAAAAACCTCACTGACTCAGTGGAGACTGTATCATCAGTTATACGTTCCAAAGTCTGACCCAAATCTTACACCACATCGCCTCTAGCTATACAACCCAAGCACACAGTCAGGAGGAGGGCTCCAGAGTGCCACGCAGACAGATATCTACCTGCCTACTGCTGTGGCCAGCAGGTTCAGAGAGCAAGGCCCTACACGAAGGGACTAAGATAGCTGCTGAATCCTGGCAGAACACAAACTACAATCCTGATACTTTACTCTGAGACCCTTTATCAGAGAATTCCCCAGACTCTTTCACTATTTCTATTATCTTGCCTTTGGCCACTGATTTACAAGAGAAAAACCGTGTTTCAGGTAGGTGGGTTGGAATCCTGCCTGCACCTGCTACTCCCTAGCTTTGTAACTCATGGGTCGAGTAGTTAACATTTTTAAATCTAGTAAGGTCCCTATCATGGAAGCTCTTGTGAACACTAAATGAGATCATCTATCTCCTGGAGGATTTAGTGTGATGCCTAAGAAAGAGAAACACTCCATAAGTGTTAATTCTTCTCATACATTACCCACTCTGATCCTCACGGCCTCTGAAAGTTAGTTGGGTCTGGTTCAAAAAAAAAAATCAAACTTGCTCAAAGTCACATAAGCTGCCAGGTTGGGGAGCCTGAACTGGAAAGGAAGGTTCCTGATCTTACACGTTGGCAAGCCCTCTAGTAAATACACCACGGGCGCATGTAAACATGGACTCAGGCAAAGTGCGCTAAATGCTGCTGATGCAGTAGTAAATAAAACAGGGGTTTTGCTTTCAGGATGGAACAGAGTCCAGTGAGAGAAGCCTCTGACATGCACATGCTTATGTACATGAGGAGAATTTTCAGTAGCACTACGGGAAAGTCTGTGGGGGATGCGTGTGAGCCAGCAATAGCTTTTACTTGATCTGGGTATCAAGGTACAGTGAAAGACATCTGAAGTCAGAACACCAGGACAGAACTACTGCTTAAAAGCAATGAGGCTTTGAAGAAATGCCTCAATATTCTCTAAATTATAGCTTTTCTGACGTGGAAAATGGGGATAATTATATCCACCTCACAGAACTGCTATGAGAATTATTAATGTTTGTAAAACCCTTAAAATCAGGTTATCTGTTGTCTAACCCAGGACACTCTTGGGAGTATGAGAAAGCACTATTAAAAATTATCCCAGGGTAACAGGCAAAATCTGGCCATACGGTCACCCTACTTATGACCATACCTGCCTAGCACACAGACATCAGTTCTC
This sequence comes from Prionailurus viverrinus, assembly GCF_022837055.1. Taxonomy (NCBI): domain Eukaryota; kingdom Metazoa; phylum Chordata; class Mammalia; order Carnivora; family Felidae; genus Prionailurus; species Prionailurus viverrinus. The sequence continues at coordinate 49,927,766 of NC_062567.1, read as the reverse complement.
AAAATATACCAGTTCTTTCATTTGTTCCCAGGGCCTTGAAGGATGCACAGCAATTTCTCAGGCAGGGGAGAGGGGGAAAATACATAACAAACAAAGGGAATTCCTTGAACAAAGGAATATTCCAATGTAAAAGGCTTGTAACAACGTTCATTCATGCAGTCACATAATTATAAAATTTTACTCCTTGAAGGAATTGAGATATCATTAAATCTAAATAAGCCATTTTGTAGATGAAGCAGTTGAAGCTCTGAATGGTTAAATGACAGGAGTATTTTGTTTCAGAGCCAGGACCAGCACCTTGATTTTCTGATGGCTCACCCAGGGACCTTACCATGATCAGCCCTCATCTCTAAGAAAGATTTCTCCTACTCCGCAGCTGTCATAGAAATGACAGGAAATCCATAATTCCCCTCAACAGCTTGCCTCACAGTTCTTAAATTCTTACCAATTGAATCCAACCAATTGCAGCCCCAACCAGTCCTGTCTTCAGGGAGGAAGAGTACAACCAGCAGGTTGTTGGCCAAGAAGGAGGAGGAATTTCACTCAGCTACACGTCATTTATCATGTCTCATTTACAGAACGCCTTTTCTTTGCATTTGAAGATTCCATGAATTCATAACAGGTACATTTTATAGAACAAATAATTTTAAGAAGAGGATTTCATAAAAAATAACTTCATATAAAGCTCGCTCTTCCAATTGACAAAATTACGCCCTAGGGCAGAAGCTATCAGTATTTTTCTGCACAGCACGAACGAACTGGTATCCACTCCCGTCCTTAACAATGGTTCACAAAAAGGAGTAGGGAATAGAGGACGGAATCTCTGGAAGATACATAAAATATTTTTCCTCAAAGGCCCTCGAATTATTCTGGTCCTCTCTTGACTTCCTTCCCAAATTCCCCCCAGCCCTAAGCCACTTTTCATGGTTGTGGAAGTAAGTTAAACATGGAGAATATCTCCGCCTGGAAAATAAGTTGGATAGAGAGAGATTCCATCCTTGTTTTCTCGTATTATTGAAACTGTCCTCAATAGTTTCTTCTCTAAAAGCTTTACAGCCTCATCCTCCAAGCACAGGTAGTTACTCTACCCTCTGGGACCCCAGAGCATTTGCATTCACGCCTAACATATCCTTAGCCGCACTCTCTGCAATACTAATTGCTCAGATCTCTCTGCTACCCAGAGATGTGCAGGAAACTCTGCTTTGTTAACCCAATAACAGCCTGGCACACAGTAGGAGCTCAAATAATCGCCACTAAATAAATTACTTGGGAGCCTTGGGAACAATATATAATACAGAATACTACCCAGGAATTGTTTTCAGGATGAAGGAGATGGTCTATGTAAAAACACTGCAAGTTCTTTGGAAGAAAGATAACTGTAAAACCGCAAGGCACTATTCTCCTTTATTGTATGGCAAATCACCACAGCGCTTTCCTTAAATGGTACTTACTGGCCTGGAAAGCGAATGTCTCTCGTTAGGTGCCTGACTCCCGGAGAGTCATTTATGTAACCTGAAGCACTTGAGTGATTCCACCATAGGAAGTCATCTCGTTTTAAAAAGTGCTGCACACAAGAATTTTTTTATCTTACTTACCACATTATTTGTAATCTTAAGGAAATTATTTAAAAATTTCTAATTTTGAAACCCTGTCATAGAAATATGAGATTTAAAAAAAAAGCCAAGGCCTATGAAAGAAAATGTTTAAAAGGTAGGGTGGGAGTGGGGTACTAGCCCAATCTAGCCTATTAAATTAACCCGTGTAGTTTCCAAGCTCTCAAGTCCTATTAGAACACATGATTTTCAAAAAGAGTTTGCTGAAATATACATACCTTGGCTTTCATAAATATGCTTTCGGGTTTAAAGAAGGGCCAAGTAAATCAAAAAGAATGAAATCTTGCCATTTGCAACTACATGGATGGAACTAGAGGGTATTATGCTAAGCGAATTTAGTCAGTCAGAGAAAGACAAATATCATATGACTTCCCTCATATGAGGACTTTAAGACACAGAACAGATGAACAGAAGGGAAGGGAAGCAAAAATAATATAAAAACAAGGAGGAGAACAAAACAGAAGAGACTCTTAAATATGGAGAACAAACAGAGGGTTATTGGAGGGGTGGTGGGAGGGAGGGTGGGCTAAATGGGTAAGGGGCATTAAGGAATCTGCTCCTGAAATCATTGTTGCACTATAGGCTAACTAATTTGGATGTAAATTAAAAAATAAATTAATTAAATAAATAAAATAAAAAGAGAAAGAAAGAAGAGCCAAGTAATTGCAAGATGGAGTGGACAGAGAAAGCCATACAACAGAGACATTAAGAGTTTAAATTTCACCTCACATGATTTTTCACAAAGTACATAAAGTTGTCAGATTCAGTAAAACAATTGATTTTATGTCCTACAGCTATTTTATTTTCCTTATGGCCATCCTGAATGGAAACAGTAATTCATCTGTTGGCCTAGAGATGTATTTTTAAAAATCCTTTACAACTGTGTTATGCAAAATAAATAGCAAATACACTTCCCTGCACTATTAGTGGAGGTCTGGATCCAAAAGTCTCTTCTTCAGACTGACAAACGTAGTCCCTGATTTCATCAGTGAATAAAAAGATTTCAATGTCCATGTGCAATACTACTGCCACCCTCAAAAAGTAATAAAACCACAACACTTTCGACCTGCTGATCAGTTCACATGCAAAAATATTCATTTATCACTAAATGTATTCGTTCCAAATTGTCGCTCAGGGTGTTATGAATTCTAAATGTACATTCTGAGATGTCCAGATATTATCAACATTTAAGCACTATACTGATATATTATGAACTCCTTAAAGAGATACCTTGGCAACGTCCCCATGTTATCATGATGTCCAAGCAGATCTTTTGAGCCAGAATTTACTGATCCAAAAGCAGTCGCCATAAGCAGCTGAAAACTTGATTTTTGCCTCAAGGAGTTTCTATCATTACACACCTTAAAGAAAGAAATGTGGGCAGGGGGAATCAAAACACTTAAACCTGTTTGTCCTAAGAAGAAGGCATCTTTCAACTTTACGTTAACATATTTAATATATATTCAGCTTCCCCACTGATGATACTATGAGTTTAACTTTTTCCCTCTTTTTCAAACGGTTTACTGACTGTCCCATGAATACAATTCCAGTGACCTTTGGCATACAGTCTCCTACACACAATGAGGGACACTCCGGGGCACTGAGCATCAATACATTTGCAGGCCAAAGAACATACGTCATATGTTCTACTGGCTAACGAGAAATTGTGTTTTTCAAGATCTCAATTTTTATATTTACCTGAATAAACATTATGGCACACCTGCCATGTGCCCACTATATTACATTAAGTACCATATATATATAAATGAATGTTTCCCTGACTTCAAGAAAGCAAAGTCTTCAGAAGGCTTATAAATAATCATGGTCTAGAGAAGTTCACAAAGACCAAATTTCATGCAATTTTTTTGTTTATTTTATTTTGAGAGAGATAGCAAGAAGGGGAGGGGCAGAGAGAGAAAGAGAGAGTGAGAGAATCCCAAGCAGACTCTGCTTTGCCATCCCAGAGCCCAATGTAGGGCTCGAACTCATGAACTGTGAGTTCGTGACCTGAGCCAAAACCAGGAGTCAGATGCTGAACTGACTGAGCCACCCAGTCCACAAATTTCATGCATTTTTATACTCCTTTTTATTTTCTTTCTCAGAGAATGGTCCTATCATCTACTCATTCATACCAATGATCATTAGAGATTTATCCTCTCCCATAATCCAAATTTAAATAGAATGCAAGCCCCATCGATTCCACCTAATAAATTCCTTTCCATCCAATTCCTGTCACCACTGCCATAGCTCAGATCTGCTTCTCTTTCCACCTGGAATGCTGCCATAATTTCTGTATTTGTTGGAATTGTTTTAGTAGGAAGAGATCAAAACCTAACTCAATGTAGCCTAAGCAAAGAAAAAAAATGTGGGGGAAGGCACTTTTCTGAAAGGAAGGAAATTTGGGTAGCCAAAGTCAGAAGAATAACCTTGGGAACTCAATACAATTATAGGGCAGTTAGAGACCAGAAGCCAGGACTCCTTCCCTGCCAATATTCTCTCCACCTATGATCTGTCTCACTGTGAGCCATGGCCTTTTTCTGTCATACTGCATGGGCTTATGGAATCAAACCATCAAGGAATACAGCTGTATTGGGTATAACTGTGCTTCTGCCCCCAAATTCATATCCCCCCCTGCAGAGCCTATGAACGAGACCTTCCTTGGAAATAGTATCATTGCAGATGTAATCAAGTTGAGATAAGGTCATGCTGGATCATGGTGGACCTTAATTCAATGACTCCTGTCCTCATAAGAGGGAAATTTAGTCACAGAGATGCACAGTGGGAAGACTGCCCCATGACAATGAAGGCAGAGACCAGAGTGCTATGTTGATAAGCTAAAGAACCCCAAGGGGTGCTTGTAACCACCAGAAGCTAGACGAGACAAGGAAGGATCCTCCCCTAGAGCCTTCACAAAGAACATGGCCCTGCCAAAAACTTGATTTTGGACTTGCAACCTCCAGAATACATTCTCTGGAGGGAGAGAATACAATTCTCTGAGGGAGAATACATTTCTATTGTTATAAGACACTCGGTCTGTGGAATTTTGTTAATGGCAACCCTAGGAAACTAAAACAATGGGCATTGGCAGACTGGAGTTTCCATCACTTCTATTTAGGAACCCTGGAAGAAAGAATGCTTCCATCTTCCTTATTAGTGCATTTAAAACCCTAGTCCTAGAATCTTATTGACCTAACTGGAGTCAGGTGCCTATACTTGGACAGATCAGAGTGCCAGGGATGGGATGCCATGATGGGCATGGGATGCTAAAGCCTAGGAAATGTATGCATCTTTCTGACTCAGGATAAGGGGCACAGGAAAGTGACTGAAAGCCTCACCAAAAACACAGGAGTAGGAAAGGAGCAAACCTCAGACAAAAAGACAAAGATGCTGATACCAAAACAGTAGTGAAGGGAAACCGAGCAGACAAACTGACACCAACCGTGGTCCCTTATCTCTCTTTATCTCACCTTATCCCCCATTTATCCATTCTCCAAGTCAGCTGTAGACAAGTCTTCCCCACCCTTTGGCCTCTCCAAAATCTTTTAACAGCTGTCTTTAGTTTTCAGAGTAAAGTATATCGTCATCCTGCCCCAGCCTCCTGAGCCACCCCAACCACTCCCCCCACCTCTAGCCAGACTGAACTTCTCACAGTTCTCTCAACTCCCCAGCCACTTTACACACCCCAATCTCCTTGCTCCGTCCTGGAATGTTCTTCCTACTTTTCTCCACTTTGTTCATTCCTACTCATCCTTTAAGATTACATGCAAATTTCAACAGGAATGTGCTTCTACATTATCTCACCTCTCTAGCTTCAGAGCTCTCATCTGCAATATGAGATCATTATTAATTTCCAGAATAAATCTCTTCAAACTTAGTGTGCATCCCTGGTGACTATGGGTAACTCTCTGCTTTCTTCTATGAGGCCAATAGGGCTGAGAAAAAACATACAGATATATTAAATGATGGCTAGCAAATTTGTCTATATAGCAACAACATCCTCCCTAATTCTGAAATACCAGCTTCATCGTAAGTTAGAAATTCAGAAGCAGAACGAGTTGTTGTATAGATGAAAGTAATGCTGCCATAAATAAAATAAAAGCAAGTCATTTGACAATTAACAAAATAATAGAAGAAAGAAAGGAAGACGCAATCTAACGATATGTTTGGAGGGTTATTATGAAAGGCCTGGGTGCCCCTTGGATACCCTCCCCCGGTTCTAGAATCTAGAAATACCATATCTGGGAATCACCATAAAATCCAGATCTGACCGGAAAGGATGGCACACTAAGCTAGGAGCATTCGTGTACACCTCACCATTAATTGTCATGTGTAGAGCTGAATCATATAAGCTCTACACTCAGACTAATTTAGTTCAAATCTGTGCTCTGCCATTACATATATGGCCTTGGGGAATTTATTTAAATTCCTAATGTTTCTCACCTATCAAATTGGGAGGATAATAGTACTTCTCTCATAGAGTCTATATGAGGGTTTATTGGCTTGAGATGTATACAGCACTTAAGACAGTAATGAACACACAAAAAGCATTCTGTAAATGTTTTTATTATAGTATCTCAGTCTTCTAGCAGGACCATAGGGAATAAAGAGACCTGAGGTGGGGGAGGGGGGTGGGTAGGGTAGAGGGGAGATGCAGGGCTGGCAGGGGAGAGGGGAAGGGACAAAGAGCATAAAGCAGAGCCCATGTAAAAGAGGAGTCGGTATGACAGCTAACGGAAAAGGAGGATACGGATGCTAAACCTGAGCTCTGGTGGCATCCCTGCCTTAGCTGAGGCAGGCGTTAACTGAAAGCAAGCTGAATGACAGAAGACTCAGTTATTGGTTTGGGAACAGTCACTTTTTTTTCCATAGCTTCTCTCAAACTGGAACCTCCTTTACCGGGGTCTGAAAATAGAATTCTCATCTTTAATTTTTTCTCCACTTCTTCATGCTTATTTCTGGCAGGCAGGGGAAATTTTCAGGGCTGCAATTCATAGATCCTCTATAATCTAGCAGGAGAAAATCTTGTCTGCTATGCTGTAATGATACACCCTGATTCTTTAGCACAGAATGGTATGAGAGCCTACAGAACAGGCTGAAGGTTTTAAGATTACAGTTGGAAAGAGAAAAATACACAAACTGATGAGAGATGACATATTATTTTATTTATTTATTTTTTTGAAATTTATTGTCAAATTGGTTTCCATACAACACCCGGTGCTCATCCCAACGGGTGCCCTCCTCAATACCCATCACCCACCCTCCCCTCCGTCCCACCCCCCATCAACCCTCAGTTTGCTCTCAGTTTTTAAGTCTCATATGTTTTGTCTCTCTCCCACTCTAATCTCCTTTTTTTTTTTTCTTCCTTCTCCTCCCCCATGGGTTTCTGTTAAGTCTCTCAGGATCCACATAAAAGTGAACACATATGGTATCTGTCTTTCTCTGTATGGCTTATTTCACTTAGCATCACACTCTCCAGTTCCATCCACGTTGCTACAAAGGGCCATATTTCGTTCTTTCGCATTGCCATGTAGTACTCCATTGTGTATATAAACCACAATTTCTTTATCCATTCATCAGTTGATGGACATTTAGGCTCTTTCCATAATTTGGCTATTGTTGAGAGTGCTGCTATAAACATTGGGGTACAAGTGCCCCTATGCGACAGTACTCCTGTATACCTTGGGTAAATTCCTAGCAGTGCTACTACTGGGTCATTAGGGTAGGTCTATTTTTAATTTTTTGAGGAACCTCCACACTGTTTTCCAGAGCGGCTGCACCAGTTTGCATTCCCACTAACAGTGCAAGAGGGTTCCCGTTTCTCCACATCCTCGCCAGCATCTATAGTCTCCTGATTTGTTCATTTTGGCCACTCTGACTGGCGTGAGGTGATATCTGAGTGTGGTTTTGATTTGTATTTCCCTGATGAGGAGCGACGTTGAGCATCTTTTCATGTGCCTGTTGGCCATCCGGATGTCTTCTTTAGAGAAGTGTCTATTCATGTTTTCTTCCCATTTCTTCACTGGATTATATGTTTTTCGGGTGTGGAGTTTGGTGATCTCTTTATAGATTTTGGATACTAGCCCTTTGTCTGATATGTCATTTGCAAATATCTTCTCCCATTCCATTGGTTGCCTTTTAGTTTTGTTGGTTGTTTCCTTTGCAGTGCAGAAGCTTTTTATCTTCATAAGGTCCCAGTAGTTCATTTTTGCTTTTAATTCCCTTGCCTTTGGGGATATGTCAAGTAAGAAATTGCTACGGCTGAGGTCAGAGAAATCTTTTCCTGCTTTCTCCTCTAGGGTGAGAGATGACATTTTAAACATAGCTACAGTATTAGAGAAGATCAGGAAAAAAGAACCAATAAAAATATATATATATAATATATATCATATAGAGAGAGGAGGAGGGAGAGGGGGATGGATTTTAAGAAATTATCCTGCATGACTCTGGGAGCTGGCAAGTCCAAACTCTGTAGAGTAGGCAGGAGTCTGGAAATTCAGATAACACTTGTAGGTGTTGCAGCCTGAGTTCAAAGGCAATCTACTGGCAGAATTCCCTCTTCCTCAGGAGAAGTCAGTCATTTTTCTCTTGAGGCCTTCAACTGATTGGGTGAGGCCCACCCATATTTTGGCAGATAATCTGCTTTATTCAAAATCTACTGACTTAAATATTAATCTCATCTAAAAAATTTCCATAGCAACATCTATGCCAGTGTTTGGCCAAATTTCTAGGTGCTGTGGCCTAGCCAAGTTGACACATAAATTTTTTTTTTTTTTTTTTTTTAATTTTTCTTCAACGTTTATCTATTTTTGGGACAGAGAGAGACAGAGCATGAACGGGGGAGGGGCAGAGAGAGAGGGAGACACAGAACCAGAAACAGGCTCCAGGCTCTGAGCCATCAGCCCAGAGCCTGACGCGGGGCTCGAACTCACGGACCGCGAGATCGTGACCTGGCTGAAGTCGGACGCTTAACCGACTGCGCCACCCAGGCGCCCCAAGTTGACACATAAATTTAACCACCATGTGTATCAATTAATATTTTTCTTTCCCAGTCCCCAAGAAAATGCCATTGCTTTCAACAACCAGACACAAGTTAGGCTAGAGCTATCTCTACTTCTCTCTTCTGTTCTCTCTCTTTCTCTGTCTTTTTCAACTATAACTGTAACAAGAATCATCTCAGTTACATATTTTTCTTTGCTTTACACTCTTCCTTTGAAAATGTAAGACGCTCAGCCCCAAATTCTCTGAGTGCAATATCACAGGATTCAAATTCCATATTCATTTATAGACATACTATAGAGAGCCACAACCAGAGGCAGCTCCTTAACATTGGTGTGGCTTTATTGATAAGTTGTTTAAAATAAAGCCAAATGATGCCAATAGAATTTTAACACTATTGCTCTTAACTCATAATGAAGTTAATACACCATAATAGGAGGCACAGATCCACACAAAATTACAATGCATTAAGAACCAAAATGGCATTTGACAAAATACAGCATCCTTTCTTAATAAAAACCCTTGAGAAAGTTGGAATAGAAAGAACATACTTAAACATCATAAAAGCCATTTGTGAAAAGCCCACAGCTAATGCCATCCTCAATGGGGAAAAACTGAGAGCTTTCCCCCTGAGATCAGGAACACGACAGGGATGTCCACTCTCACTGCTGTTCTTTAACATAGTGTTGGAAGTCCTAGCATCAGCAATCAGACAACAAAAGGAAATCAAAGGCATCAAAATTGGCAAACATGAAGTCAAGCTTTCACTTTTTGCAGATGACATGATGTTATACATGGAAAATCTGATAGACTCCACCAAAAGTCTGCTAGAACTGATACATGAACTCAGCAGGGTTGCAGGGTACAAAATAAATGTACATAAATCAGTTGAATTTTTATAACCAATAACGAAGCAACATAAAGAGGAATAAAGAAACTGATCCCATTTACAAATTGCACCAAGAACCATAAAATACCTAGGAATCAACCTAACCAAAGATGTAAAAGATCTGTATGCTGAAAACTATAGAAAGTTTATGAAGGTAATTGAAGAAGATATAAAGAAATGGAAAAACATTCCATGCTCATGGATTGGAAGAATAAATATTGTTAAAATGTCAATACTACCTAAAACAATCTACACATTCAATGCAATCCCAATCAAAATTGCACCAGCATTTTTCTCAAAGCTAGAACAAATAATCCTAAATTTGTATGGAAAATTTGTATGGAATAGCCAAAGTAATATTCAAGAAGAAAACCAAACCAAGAGGCATCACAATACCAGACTTTAGCCTCCACTACAAAGTTGTAATCATCAAGACAGTATGGTGTTGGCAAAAAACAGACACATAGACCAATGGAATAGAATAGAGAACCCAGAAGTGGACCCACAAATGTATGGCCAGCTAATCTATGAAAAAGCAGGAAAGAACATCCAATGGAAAAAATACAGTCTCTTTAACAAATGGTGCTGGGAGAACTGGACAGCAACATGCAGAAGAATGAAACTAGACCACTTTCTTACACCATTCACAAAAAATAAACTCAAAATGGATAAAGGACTTGAATGTGAGACAGGAAACCATCAAAACCCTACAGGAGAGGATTGAGGAGGAAGATGGCGGAATAGGAGGACGCTGGGTTCACCGTGTCCTGCTGATCACTTAGATTCCACCCACACCTGCCTAAATAACCCAGAAAACCACCAGACTAGCAGAACAGATTCTCTGGAGCCAAGCGCAGACAAGAGGCCCACAGAAGAGGGTAGGAAGGGCAGAGAGGCGGTGCGCGCTCCACGGACTGGCGGGAGGGAGCCGGGAAGGAGGGGCAGCCCACCAGCAAAGCAGAGCCGGCAGAGTCTGGCTTGCAAAAGCAGAGGGGCCAGATGGAATGTGTTCGGACAGCAAGTGGGACTTAACATCTGGAAGGTTATAAGCTAACAGCTCTGCTCAGAGAGCAGGAGGGCTGGAGGACAACGGGAGGGAGAGTTGTTGAGCCCCGGACGACAGAGCTCAGCTTGGCAGGGAGCAAAGGCACTCGCCAGTGCCATCTCCCTCATCCATCCCCCAGCCAAAATCCCAGAGGGAACCAGTTCCTGCCATGGAATTTGCTTGCACCGCGCAAACACCCAAAGCTGTGCTTCTGCGCATCCATCCCTCCAGCAGCGGGTCTGACTCACTCCCGGTGCTGCAGGGCCCCTCCCAAAGCGGATCACTGAAGGAAAAGTGAGCTGAGCCTACCCCTCCCGCCCCTGTGCACCTTGCAGATCCACCCCAGCTAATACGCCAGATCCCCAGCACCACAAGCCTGGCAGTGTGCAAGTAGCCCAGACGGGCCATGCCTCCCCACAGTGAATCCCGCACCTAGGAGAGGGGAAGAGAAGGCACACACCAGTCTGACTGTGGCCCCAGCGGTGGGCTGGGGGCAGACATCAGGTCTGACTGCGGCCCCACCCACCAACACAAGTTATTCAAGACAGCATAGGGGAAGTGCCCCGCATTTCCGCACCACTCCAAGGACTATCCAAAATGATGAAATGGAAGAATTCCCCTCAAAAGAATCTCTCAGGAAATAACGACAGCTAACGAACTGGTCAAAAACGATTTAAACAATATAACAGAAACTGTATTTAGAATAATAGTCATAAAATTAATCACTGGGATTGAAAACAGTATACAGGACAGCAGAGAATCTATTGCTACAGAGATCAAGGGACTAAGGAACATCGAGGAGGAACTAAAAAATGCTATAAATGAGCTGCAAAATAAAATGGAGACAACCATTGAAGAGACAGAGGAGAGAATAGGTGAACTGGAAGATAAAATTATGGAAAAAGATGAAGCTGACAAAAAGAGAGATAAAAAAATCCAGAATTATGAGGGGAACATTAGAGAACTAAGTGATGCACTAAAGAGAAATAATCTACACATAATTGGTATTCCAGAGGAGGAAGAGAGAGGAAAAGGTGCTGAAGGTGTACTTGAAGAAATCATAGCTGAGAACTTCCCTGATCTGGGGAAGGAAAAAGGCATTGAAATCCAAGAGGCACAGAGAACTCCCTTCAGATGTAACTTGAATTGATCTTCTGCATGACATATCATAGTGAAACTGGCAAAATACAAGGATAAGGAGAAAATTCTGAAAGCAGCTAGGGATAAATGTGCTCTAACATATAAAGGGAGACCGACAGACTCATGACGGATCTCTCTACTGAAACTTGGCAGGCCAGAAAGGAATGGCAGGAAATCTTCAATGTGATGAACAGAAAAAATATGCAGCCGAGAATCCTTTATCCAGCAAGTCTGTCATTTAGAATGCAAGGAGAGATAAAGGTCTTTTCAAACAACTAAAAACTGAAGGAATTCATCACCACTAAACCAGCCCTACAAGAGATCCTAAGGGGAATTTTGTGAGACAAAGTAGCAGAGATATCACTACAAGCATGAAAACTACAGACATCACAATGACTCTAAACCCATATCTTTCTATAATAACACTGAATGTAAATGGACTACATGCTCCAACCAAAAGACATAGGGTATCAGAATGGATAAAAAAAATAAGACCCATCTATTTGCTGTCTACAAGAGACTCATTTTAGACCTGAGGACACCTTCAGATTGAAAGTGAGGGGATGGAGAACTATTTATCATGCTACTGGAAGTCAAAAGGGAGCTGGAGTTGCCATAATTATATCAGATAAACTAGACTTTAAATTAAAGGCTGTAACAAGAGATGAAGAAGGGCATTATATAATAATTATAGGGTCTACCCGTCAGGAAGAGCTAACAATTATAAATGTCTATGCACCGAATACAGGAGCCCCCAAATATATAAAACAACTACTCACATACATAAGCAACCTTATTGATAAGAATGTGGTAATTGCAGGGGACTTTAACACCCCACTTACAGAAATGGATAGATCATCTAGACTTATGGTCAATAAAGAAACAAGGGCCCTGAATGACACATTGGATCAGATGGACTTGACAGATATATTTAGAACTTTGCATCCCAAAGCAGCAGAATATACTTTCTTCTCAAGGCACATGGAACATTCTCCAAGATAGATCACATTCTGGGTCACAAAACAGCCCTTCATAAGTATACAAGAATTGAGATCATACCATGCATACTTTTAGACCCCAATGCTATGAAGCCTAAAATCAACCACAGGAAAAAGTCTGGAAAACCTCCAAAAGCATGAAGGTTAAAGAACAACCTACTAACGAATGAATGGGTCAACCAGGCAATTAGAGAAGAAATTAAAAAATATATGGAAACAAATGAAAATGAAAATACAATAATCCAAACGCTTTGGGATGCAGCGAAGGCAGTCCTGAGAGGAAAATACATTGCAATCCAGGCCTATCTCAAGAAACAAGAAAAATCCCAAATACAAAATCTAACAGAACACCTAAAAGGAATAGAAGCAGAACAGCAAAGACACCCTAAACCCAGCAGAAGAAGAGAAATAATAAAGATTAGAGCAGAAATAAACAATATAGAATCTAAAAAACTGTAGAGCAGATCAAAAAAACCAAGAGTTGGTTTTTTGAAAAATAAAATTGATAAACCTCTAGCCAGGCTTCTCAAAAAGAAAAGAGAGATGACCCAAATACATAAAATCATGAATGAAAATGGAATTATTACAACCAATCCCTCAGAAATACAAGCAATGATCAGGGAATACCATGAAAAACTATATGCCAACTGGACAACCTGGAAGAAATGGACAAATTCCTAAACACACACACACACTTCCAAGACTCAATCAGGAGGAAATAGAAAGCTTGAACAGACCCATAACCAGTGAAGAAATTGAATCAGTTATCAAAAATCTCCCAACAAATAAGAGTCCAGGACCAGATGGCTTCCCAGGGGAGTTCTACCAGACATTTAAAGCAGAGATAATACCTATCCTTCTCAAGCTTCAAAAAATAGAAAGGGAAGGGAAACTTCCAGACTCATTCTATGAAGCCAGCATTACTTTGATTCCTAAACCAGACAGAGACCCAGGAAAAAAAGAGAACTACAGGCCAATATCCCTGATGAATATGGATGCAAAATCCTCAACAAGATACAAGCAAATCTGATTCAACAGCATATAAAAAGAATTATTCACCATGATCAAGTGCGATTCATTCCTGGGATGCAGGGCTGGTACAACATTCACAAATCAATCATTGTGATACATCACATTAATAAAAGAAAAGATAAGAACCATATGATCCTGTCAATCAATGCAGAAAAAGCATTTGACAAAATTCAGCATCCTTTCTTAATAAAAACCCTTGAGAAAGTCATAATAGAAAGAACATACTTAAAAATCATAAAAGCCATTTATGAAAAACCCACAGCTAATGTCATCCTTAATGGGGAAAAACTGAGAGCTTTTTCCCTGAGATCAGGAACACGACAGGGATGTCCACTCTCACTGTGTTGTTTAACATAGTGTTGGAAATCCTAGCATCAGCAATTAGACAACAAAAGGAAATCAAAGGCATCAAAATTGGCAAAGATGAAGTCAAGCTTTCACTTTTTGCAGATGACATGATATTATACATGGAAAATCCGATAGACTCCTCCAAAAGTCTGCTAGAACTGATACATGAATTCAGCAAAGTTGCAGGATACAAAATCAATGTACAGAAATCAGTTGCATTCTTATACACTAATAATGAAGCAACAGAAAGATAAATAAAGAAACTGATCCCATTCACAATTGCACCAAGAAGCATAAAATACCTAGGAATAAATCTAACCAAAGATGTAAAAGACCTGTATGCTGAAAACTATAGAAAGTTTATGAAGGTAATTGAAGAAGATATAAAGAAATGGAAAAACATTCCGTGCGCATGGGTTGGAAGAATAAATATTGTCAAAATGTCAATACTACCCAAAGCTATCTACACATTCAATGGAATCCCAATCAAAATTGCACCAGCATTCTTCTTGAAGCTAGAACAAGCAATCCTAAAATTCATATGGAACCACAAAAGGCCCCGAATAGCCAAAGGAATTTTGAAGAAGAAGACCAAAGCAGGAGGCATCACAATCCCAGACTTTAGCCTCTACTACAAAGCTGTCATCATCAAGACAGCATGGTATTGGCACAAAAACAGACACATAGACCAATGCAATAGAATAGAAACCCCAGAACTAGACCCACAAACGTATGGCCAGCTAATCTTTGACAAAGCAGGAAAGAATATCCAATGGAAAAAAGACAGTCTCTTTAACAAATGGTGCTGGGAGAACAGGACAGCAACATGTAGAAGATTGAAACTAGACCACTTTCTCACACCATTCACAAAAATAAACTCAAAATGGATAAAGGGCCTGAATGTGAGACAGGAAACCATCAAAACCCTAGAGAAGAAAACAGGAAAAGACCTCTCTGACCTCAGCCGTAGCAATCTCTTACTTGACACATCCCCAAAGGCAAGGGAATTAAAAGCAAAAATGAACTACTGGGACCTTATGAAGATAAAAAGCTTCTGCACTGCAAAGGAAACAACCAACAAAACTAAAAGGCAACCAACGGAATGGGAAAAGATATTTGCAAATGACATATCGGACAAAGGGCTAGTATCCAAAATCTATAAAGAGATCACCAAACTCCACACCTGAAAAACAAATAATCCAGTAAAGAAATGGGAAGAAAACATGAGTAGACACTTCTCTAAAGAAGACATCCGGATGGCCAACAGGCACATGAAAAGATGCTCAACGTCGCTCCTCATCAGGGAAATACAAATCAAAACCACACTCAGATATCACCTCACGCCAGTCAGAGTGGCCAAAATGAACAAATCAGGAGACTATAGATGCTGGCGAGGATGTGGAGAAACGGAAACCCTCTTGCACTGTTAGTGGGAATGCAAACTGGTGCAGCCGCTCTGGAAAACAGTGTGGAGGTTCCTCAAAAAATTAAAAATAGACCTACCCTAATGACCCAGTGGTAGCACTGCTAGGAATTTACCCAAGGTATACAGGAGTACTGTCACATAGGGGCACTTGTACCCCAATGTTTATAGCAGCACTCTCAACAATAGCCAAATTATGGAAAGAGCCTAAATGTCCATCAACTGATGAATGGATAAAGAAATTGTGGTTTATATACACAATGGAGTACTACATGGCAATGCGAAAGAACGAAATATGGCCCTTTGTAGCAACGTGGATGGAACTGGAGAGTGTGATGCTAAGTGAAATAAGCCATACAGAGAAAGACAGATACCATATGTGTTCACTTTTATGTGGATCCTGAGAGACTTAACAGAAACCCATGGGGGAGGAGAAGGAAGAAAAAAAAAAAAGGAGGTTAGAGTGGGAGAGAGACAAAACATATGAGACTTAAAAACTGAGAGCAAACTGAGGGTTGATGGGGGGTGGGAGGGAGGGGAGGGTAGGAGGTGGGTATTGAGGAGGGCACCCGTTGGGATGAGCACCAGGTGTTGTATGGAAACCAATTTGGCAATAAATTTCATATATTTAAAAAAATAAAATAAAATAAAATAAATAAAAAGCAAAGGCAAAGCCCACCTAGGACACCTTTGCTTGCTTCACTTGCTAATGGTAAAATAAATAAATAAATAGATAGATAGATAGATAGATAGATAGATAAATAAATAAATAAATAAATAAATAAATAAAAAATACAATAAGAAAGAAATCTATCTTTAAAACCTATCATTTACTTATATTAAAATAAGGCTTATTGATTTCATTCTGGGAATGGATAAAATCTCAAAAGGTGTATATATTGTGCTAAAAATAGTTACTACTTTGGAATATTAATATAACCTAAAATTCTTTTTATGTATTTTTTTTTTGAGAGAGAGAGACAGAGTGTGAGTGGGGGAGGGACAGAGAGAGGGAGACACAGAATCTGAAGCAGGCTCCAGGCTCTGAGCTGTCAGCACAGAGCCCAATGTGGGGGTCAAACCCACAAACTGTGAGATCATGACCTGAGCCGAAGTCGGATGTTTGACTGACTGAGCTACCCAGGCGCCCTTATATAACCTAAAATTCTAATTAACTTTTGCTTTATTCTGAAGGCCTTTTACAAATCAGGTTCTTGGTATTTTCTTGCCTATAAAAGTAATAGGAAATATGACAGCTTCATGTTAGTTCTGATCAAATTTTGCTGCCAAAAGAGTCTGTTTTCTCTGTAAACATTTTTCTTTAATGGGATCATGACAAAGATATGACAACATAGTTTTCTGACCCATTTTTTTCTCTTAATGTTGCATTATGAGCATTTTCCCATGTCACTATTCTTCCAAAACCGGATTCTTTTCATGGCATTTTAATATTCTTCTATATGGACATACCATACAGTTTTTTTTTAAGTTTTTACTTAAATTCTAGTTAGTTAACATACAGTATAATATAAATTTCAGGTGTACAATTTAGTTAATCAACACTTACATACAACACCTGGTGCTCATCACCCTGCATAATCCCTATCACCTATCTGACTCATCCCCCCATCCATCTCTCCTGTGGTAACCATCAGTTTGTTCTCTATAGTTAAGCATCTATTTCTTGGTTTGCAATCATTCTTTCAATTTATACATTTAGGTTATCTCTGTTTTTTTTTTCTAATACAAATTACACTTGAATAAATAGTGTTATGCACAGATTTACATTCTATCACAATAAGGAAATCTGTTTTTCCTGGAGATTTTGTAAGTCACTTGAATTATTTTTCAGTGATTTATTCACCTAAAGAACTTGTATATATCTTATTAATCTATATAAGCTCTTCATATATTAAAGATATTAATCCCTTTTTTAAAAAAAAGCCCTACAGGAGAAAGCAAGAAACAACCTCTTCAACCTCAGCCACAGCAATTTCTTACTTGACACATCTCCAAAGGCAAGGGAATTAAAAGCAAAAATGAACTATTGAGACCTCATCAAGAAAAAAAGCTTCTGCACTGCAAAGGAAACAATCAAAAAACTAAAAGGCAACTGGTGGAATGGGAAAAGATATTTGCAAATGACATATCAGACAAAGGGCTAGTATCCAAAATCTATAAAGAAGTCACAAAACTCCACACCCAAAAAAAAACCCACATAATCCAGTGAAGAAATGGGAAGAAAACATGAATAGACACTTTTCCAAAGAAGACATCCAGATGGCCAACAGACACATGAAATGATGCTCAACAACACTCATCATCAGGAAAATACAAATCAAAGCCACACTGAGATACCACCTCACATTGGTCAGAGTGGTTAAAATGAACAAATAAGAAGACAATAGATGCTGGAGAGGATGTGGAGAAATGGGAACACTCTTGCACTGTTGGTGGGACTGCAAATTGGTGCAGCTACTCTGGAAAACAGTGTGGAGGTTCCTCAAAAAATTAAAAATAGAACTACCTTATGACCCAGCAATAGCACTGCTAGGAGTTTACCCAAGGGATACAGGAGTGCTGATGCATAGGGGCATTTGTACCCCAATGTTTATAGCAGCGCTTTCAACAATAGCCAAATTATGGAAAGAGCCTAAATATCCATCAACTGATACATGGATAAAGAAGATATGGTGTGTATGTGTGTGTATATATATATATATATAATGGAATATTACTTGGCAATGAGAAAGAATGAAATCTGGCCATTTACAGCAACATGCATGGAAGTCGAGGGTATTATGCTAAGTGAAATAAGTCAGTCAGAGAAAGGTAGATACCATATATTTTCATTCATATGTGGATCTTGAGAAACTTAAAAGAAGACCATGGGGAAGGGGAAGGGGGAAAAAAGTTACAAACAGAGAGGGAGGGAGGCAGACCATAAGAGACCCTCAAATACAGAGAACAAACTGAGGGTTGATGGGCGGTGGGGGAAAGAGGAAAGTGGGTGATGGGCATTGAGAAGGGCACTTGTTGGGATGAGCACTGGGTGTTGTATGGAGGCCAATTTGACAATAAATTATATTTTTTTAAAAAAAGAATCAATAATGAATTAGGTAAACTTAAAGTCACAGTTGAAATAATATTAATAACAAGGTAAGAAAGTCACTGTACTTACTCGTCTTTTACCTCTGGGGTGTTGGATGCCAATACAAATCTAAAAATCACCTTTATAGAAACCTGAACTGAGAAGGTGCTCTAAAATCTTCCATATTCTCAGAATATTTGATGTCACCATAACCATAATCACCGAGCCTCTACTCTACTGTGTGCCAGCTACTTCTCACTTTTGCCTGCACGCTGCACATGTACCCTTTTCAGAAAAGGTTTTAATCATTTTAGGAAGCCAAGGGAAAAAGTTGTAGTTGATCACTCCCTGAAGTACATAAACTATTAATTTATCCACCTATTCATTCAGCAAGTATTTATTTCTGTCTATATATTTTGAAACGTCCTGGGATATACTGATGAATAACACACATTCCATAACCTCTTGGAGTCAATGGCATACCAGGGAGAGAGAACCCTCTGGGATTTACGGACTAACATGAAAAGAAAAATAAGCATTTAATTACAATTCCAGGTGCTTTTCTGGAAATATACTCATGAGAGTAAACCAAGGAGGATCAAATACGGTAGCTGGAGCAGAGGATCAGAAAAAGGTTTCCTGAGAAGGTAATATCCAAGCTAAATCTTGAAAAGACGTTAGGCAGGATAATGGTAAAAGAAAAAGCATTCCTGGGGTAAGGAATATAGCAGTGCAAAGGCCTTCAGGTAGGATGCAGCAGGACAAATGCAAGAGAATAGGCTTGGGGCATAGAGCAGGAATGGAAGCACACAGGTTTCATCATTCAGAACCTCTTTGGGCCATCTCAACCTCCAAAGGTGGCCCAAAACCCAAGGAAATATATAAGCTGAAACATCTAACAATGACTTTTCCTTCCATTCGTTTAGGAGATTTAAGTCATTTGGGAAAAACATGTATCTTGAAATATCAATAAATTACATACAACTTCCTTCCTGTTACATTGAAGTCCCAGAGACACAGAAATAATCTATGTTTTTAAATCATTGAGAGCACAATTATAAAATATTATTTTAAAATTAAATATTAAATATTTAAAACTAAACATTCTCTCTACGGTATACTATAATTAGAGCATAAGTTCGTGGCTACTACCTCTAGCAAACCCTAAGAAAAGAAGGTAGGAGGTTATGGGGCTTTCAAATGCAACAAAATGGACTTCAGCAAAATACTGTAAGTTGAATAAAATACAAGATAGAAAAAAGTTGAATGATATCAATGGACTCACCAATGGATTTTTTTCCCCAGATATCTTTAAGTACATCTTAGTTTAATTTAAAATAAGGAACATTGGGGTGCCTGGTGGCTCAGTTGAGAGGCCAAATATTGATTTCAGCTCAGTTATGATCCCAGGGTTGTGGGATCGAGCCCCACATCAGGCTCTGTGCTGACAGCATGGAGCCTGCTTAGAATTCTCTCTCTCCCCCTCTCTGCCCACATACCCCACTCACTCACTCCCTCTCTCTCTTTCAAAATAAATAAATAAACTTAAAAAATTATAAAATAAACAAGAAACATCAGTTTTTCCACTTTAATATTAAAATTTATGAAGTATACAGAAAGTAAATCTGCAGAGATAATCATAAGGTAATATAAATACATGTGAAATACTGGGGAAGTCACAGACTACAATGTCGGTAAGAATATGTGAGGGATGTTGTGATATTGTAACTTGGTTGCCTCTACATATGAATTTATAGGTAAAGAGGTAAACCATGATGTTGTCAGAGGGAACCTAGTGCACAGACATGAACTCAAGGGGTCATGAATTCAGTGATAGGTCTTTGGAAATGATGTGATGTCAAATTCCTAAGCCTTCTCCTTCACTGTGATTTTTGGTTTCTGCTTTTTCCTTTCCTGTCTTTGAGAACAAGAAGCCAGAGCACTGTATCTGAATATAAGTAATTAGTTGCTATTTATTCCTCTCTGTTAACTTGGATGTAAATGTCTCTATTTTTCTATCTTGACACTGAGAATAAGAACTGTACTGTACTGTAACATTTCCAAGATGCACTGAAATCCTGAAAATAGGAGTGTAGAGTGAGGGTTACAATTTCTCACCAGAAAGTTACTTCCAAGGTCCCTCTGAGTCCTAAGATGCTATGATATGCTCCATTTGTTGTATATCCATCATAACCCCAAAGCTAAGGTCAAGGCTGTGTTAGCAGGAAGCATTGGTCTGGGTCAGACATTAAAATGGTGGGAAAAGAATGTGGTCTTAGCATCTTATATTAACATCAATAAAATTCAACATATGTCTTAGGAGTGGATAATAAAAATGAAAGGCTATTAACTTAAAAACTCAAAATAGAAATGGGGCAGGGTAGGGGAAGAGCCATCTGGGAAACAAAGAGTCAAGACTTTCAAGGAACCATAAATTAGCAAGGAGAGAGTAACAAGTTATTTTTTTTTTTTTACTATGAAGGAAGTTAAATAGCCACATTTCCTTCAAATCAAGAACAGATTTGAGCAGCCACAACTTGCCAGGATGAGTGGGTTATCTAAATTACCTAATTAGATGAGGGTCATTTGATCATAGTAACTGATATTGCTATAATCCACTTATTTCTCCAACCAAAACAAATCAATCCACAGAACCTTATGGTGGCCTGAATGTTATTTCTTTAGCACTTAAAAATGTTACTAAAGTTGGGGCACCTGGGTGTCTCAGTTGGTTAAGTGGCCGACTTTGGCTCAGGTCATGATCCAACAGTTTGTGAGTTTGAACCCTGCATCGGGCTCTCTGCTGTCAGCACAGACCCCACTTCAGATCCTCTGTCTCCCTTTCGCTCTGCCCCTCTCCTGCTCACTTACTCTCTCTCTCAAAAATAAATAAACCCATTTTTTAAAATGTTGCTGAATACTATCTTCACTTCTAGGTCTTTTCTAACATACAAATTCTCTAAGCCAGACAATACAAGAAGGAAGGAAGGAAGGAAGGAAGGAAGGAAGGAAGGAAAAGAAAGAAAGAAGAAAGAAAGAAAGAAAGAAAGAAAAGAAAAAGAAAGAAAAATTTTCCTTTACCTTTTTTAAAAATACAAGATATTTTTTAAGGTCTTAGATATTCTAGATTAAATCAATAGAAACTGATTTGGAAAGAAAAAAATATATAACAAAATTCTGAGGCAGCAGCCCACAAGAACCCACAGAAAAACTGCTCAAGTTAATGAACAAATTCAGTGAAGTTTCAGGTTACGTGATTAACAAAAATCGCTTGTGTTTCTAATACACCAGCGATAAACAATCTGAAGAAGAAATGAAGAAATCAAGTCCATTCATAAAGTATAATGATTAAGATGACAAGATTTGAAGGCAAACTGCTTGGATTTTGAGGCCCAACCACCACTACTAACAGGAGGGCAGGGGCTGTCTCATGCAAATTACCTAATTACTCTGTGCCTCAGTTGTCTCATCTGTAAAAGCAGAGATAAACCACCAACTGCTTCATAGGGTTCTTGTGAGAATAAATCAGTTAATCCATGTAAATTGCTTAAACAGTCACCTGACACACAGTGAGCACTCGATAGATATTAACAGTAGGCAAGCACAACGAAGAGCTGGATTTGTGTGTTTGGGGAAAACTGTTTCGTTATTTGGCTGTGCTGCTTTAGACTCCAAGGCAGGGAACAGACAACAGTGAAGACTGGCTAACGGACCTCAACATCAGTGATTCTGCAAGAAACACTATATTCTTGACAGGATGTTTGAATGAGCAGCTAGCCATCTCTGAAATCCACCTTTGCCTCAGTCACTTCCACATCTGATCATTAATCAAGTCCTCTGATTCTAACATTCAAAATGGTTCTCCAGTCTCCCTTCCTACCTACTCTCTAGTCTCACTACTTGGGTTTAAGTTCTCATGGCCTTTCATTGGAATACTGCCACAGTATCCAAACTTCTCTCCCTTTGTCCAATCTCATAATCTTCAAATCTCCCCTCTACGTATCCACCAGGGATGATCTACCTAATCACACCAACTCCCTGTTTGATGTGCCATAGGCCATTCCACAGGATTCCGAGCATGCTATGCTAGATCCCTTTCACTCCAGTTTCCTCCATTACACCACCAGTTGGTTTTCCAGAAACTGTGGTTTCCTTGAAAATAGAATTTGCTCATTTATTCTTGTATCTCCCCATGCACTGCAAGGCACCTTTGTACACAGTGAAAACAAGGATTCAACAATTGTGGAACACCATGCTCGTAGCATAGGGCCTGACATATAGCAGAGCCTCAATAAACACTGACAAAGAAGGAAGGAAAGAAGGGAGGGTGAGAGGAAAGAATAGTGTTTGAGAGTTAAGAGCCAGGGAACCCTGGGTGTGCCTGGATGGCTTAGTCAGTTAAGCATCAGTCTCTTGATTTCAGCTCAGGTCATGATCTCAAGGTTTGTGAGGTCAAGCCCCACATCGGGCTCTGTGCTGGCAGTATAGAGCCTGCTTGGGGTTCTCTCTCTCCCTCTCACTCTGCTCCTCCCTCCCCCTCTCTGTCTCTCTCTCTAAAAACAAACATTAAAAAAATCTTAAAAAGAGCCACAGAGTCCTGAATTCTGAAGATACAGCAAGCCAAAGGTTCCTTGAAAGAACCAATGTCCCACATTGGCTAAAATATAAAGAACAAGTGTCCAAAATCTGTGCAGTGTTACCACTCCTAATTCTGTCACTTTCCATATGACAATGAGCATATAACTCTCAGTATTCTCCCACATAAAATACAACAATTATTACCTACCCATTGTTTTTTAACATTGAGACAGTTAAAGCACCTAAAGCAAAATCTAGTACATATTCCTCAATAAATAGTAGCTATTGATTTTAGGAATAACATTTGTTTAATAGATAATGTAATCTTAATTAGATATGGATAGATGAAAGGGTGGGTGGGTAGGTGAATGGATGGATGGATGGATGGTCTATCTAGACAAACCCATTGAACCTCAGGAGATATCTAATATGATCTCCTACCTTCATACAGTTAGGTTCTCTTCCCCAACTTTCCTTCCTTGCAATCCTCCGCCATTAAAAAAACTTTATTTCTCTTCTAAAATTTAATTCATTGAAGGCCTCCCAGTATATTACACTGTGCTGTGTTCTCTTCTTCACTCTGGTCAGTACCCTCAGAATGTGATTCTAGTTTCATCATTATTTATCTAAAGTGTGGTGACCCAAAGTGGATGTAATATTTTGTTTGTGCGTTTTTGGGGTTTTTTAATTTTACTTATTTAAATTCAAGTTAGTTAACATACAGTGTAGTACTGGTTTCAGAAGCAGAACCCAGTAATTCATCACTTACATATACCACCAATGTTCATCCCAACAAGTGCCCTCCTTAATGCCCATCACCCACTTAGCCCATCCCCCCACTCACCTCTCCTCCAGGAACCCTCAATTTGTTTTCTGTATTTAAGAGTCTCTTATGGTTTACCTCCCTCTCTGTTTTTATCTTATTTTTCCTTTCCTTCCCCTTTACTTCAACAACACGTTTTGTTTCTTAAATTCCACAGATGAGTGAAAACATATGATATTTGTCTTTCTCCAACTGACTTATTTCACTTAGCATAATAGTCTAGTTCCTTCCACTTGTAGCAAATGGCAAGATTTCAATCTTTTTTCATCGCCAAGTAGTATTCCATTGTGTGTGTGTGTGTGTGTGTGTGTGTGTGCGTGTGTGCGTGTGTGTGTCTGTCTGTGTGTACCACATCTTTATCCATCTGTCAATAGACATTTGGGCTCTTTCCATAATTTGGCTATTGATAATGCTATGAATATTGGGGTTCATGTGTCCCTTCGAAACAGCACACCTGTATCCCGTGGATAAATGCCTACTAGTGCAATTGTTGGATTATAGGGCAGTTCTATTTTTAATATTTTTAAGAACCTCCATACTGAGGTTTGCCAGAGTGGCTGCACCAGTTTGCATTCCCACCAACAGTGCAAAAGGGTTACCCTTTCTCTGCAGCCTCACCAATGTCTGTTGTTTCATGAGTTGTTAACTTTAGCCATTCTGACTGGTGTGTGGTGGTATCTCACTGTGATTTTGATTTGTATTTCCTTGATGATGAGTGACAGTGAGCATCTTTTCATGTGTCTATTAGACATCTAAAAGTCTTCTTTGGAAAAGTGTATATTCATGCCTTCTGCCCATTTCTTCATAGGATTATTTGTTTTCTTGGGTTCTGAGTTTGCAAGGTTCTTTATACATTTTGGATACTAACCCTTTATCCAGTGTGTCATTTGCAAACACCTTCTCCCATTTCATCATACAAATCCACTGGCTTTTAGTTTTATTATTTCTTTCTCTGTGCAGAAGCTTTTCATTTTGATGAGGTCCCAATAGTTCATTTTTGCTATTATTTCTCCGGCCTCCGGAGAAATATCTAGTAAGAAACTGCTGCGGCTGAGGTCAAAGAGGTTGCTGCCTGTTTTCTCTTCTACGATTTTAATGGTTTCCTGTCTTACATTTAGGTCGTTCATCCATTTTGAATTTATTTTTGCGTATGGTATAAGAAAGTGGTCCAGTTTCATTCTTCTGCATGTTGCTGTCCAGTTTTCCCAGAACCATTTGCTAAAGAGGCTGTCTTTTTTCCATTCGATAGTCTTTCCTGCTTTATTGAAGATTAGTTGGCCATACATTTGTGGGTCCATTTCTGGATTCCCTATTCTGTTCAATTGACCTGCATGTCTGTTTCTGTGCCAGTACCATACTGTGTTGATGATTACAGCTTTATAATACAGCTTAAAGTCCATAATTGTGATGCTTCCAGGTTTGCTTTACTTTTTCAACATTACTTTAGCTATTCGGGGTCTTTTGCGGTTTCATACAAATTTTAGGATGGTTTGTTCTAGCTTTCTGAAGAATGCTGGTGCTATTTTCTTAGGGATAGCATTGAATATGTAGATTGCTTTGGGTAGTATAGACATTTTAACAATATTTTTTCTCCCAGTCCATGAGCATGGGATGCTTTTCCATTTCTTTGTGTCTTCTTCAATTTCTTTCATAAGCTTTCTATAGTTTTCAGCATACAGATCTTTTTACCTACTTGGTTAGGTTTATTCCTAGGTATCTTACGGTTTTTGGTGCAATTGTAAATGGGATTGATTCCTTGGTTTCTCGTTCTGCTGTTTGATTATTTGTGTATAGAAATGCAACCGATTTCTGTACATTGATTTTGTATCTGGCAACATTGCTAAATTCATGTATCAGCTATAGCAGTTTTTTGGTGGAGTCTTTCAGGTTTTCCAGGCAGAGTATCATATTATCTACAAAGAGTTAAAGTTTGACATCTTCTTTGCAAATTTGGATGCCTTTCATTTCGGTGGTGTTTGTTGTGTTGTTTTGGGTTTTTTTAGGTTTTTTGTTTTTGTTTTTTGGGTTTATTTTTTGGCTGATTGCTGATGCTAGGATTTACAGTACTATGTTGAACAACAGTGCTGAGAGGACATCCCTGTTGTGTTCCTGACCTAATGGGAAAAGCTCTCAGTTTTTGCCCATTGAGGATGATTTTAGTTGTGGGCCTTTCATAGATGGCTTTTATGATGTTGAGGTATGTTCCCTCTATCCCCACTTTCTTGAGGGTTTTTATCAAGAAAGAATGCTGTATTTTGTCAAATGCTTTTTCTATTGAAAGCATCATATGGTTCTTATCCTTTCTTTTATTAATGTGGTATATCACATTGATTGATCTGTGAATATTAAGCCAGCCCTGCAGCCCAGGAATAAATCCCACTTGATCATAGTGAATAATTATTTTAATATACTGTTGAATTCAATTTGATCGTATCTTGTTGAGAATTTTGCATCCAGGTTTCTCATGGATATTGGCTTGTAATTCTCCTTTTTAGTGGAGTCTTTGGTTTTAGAATCAAGGTAATGATGGATTTATAGAATGAGTTTGGAAGCTTTCCTTCCATTTCCATTGTTTGGAACAGTTTGAGACAAAGAATAGGTATTAACTCTTCTGTAAATGTCTGGTAGAATTCCCCTGGGAAGCCATCTAGCCCAGGATGGGAGATATTATTTGTTGGGAGATATTATTGATAAATGATTCAATTTCTTTGTTGGCTATGGGCCTGTTCAAATTTTCTATTTCTTCCTATTTGAGTTTTGGTAGTGTGTGAGTGTCTAGAAATTTGTCCATGTCTTCCAGATTGTTCAGTTTGTTAGTATATAAATGTTCATACTAAGTTCTTATAATTGTTTGTATTTCTGTGGTATTGGTTGTGATGTCTCCTCTTTCATTTGTGATTTTATCTATTTGGGTCCTTTATCTTTTTGAGAAGTCTAGCTAGGGGGTTATCAATTTTGTTTATTCTTTCAAAAAAAAAAAACTCCTGCTTTTAGTTTCATTGATCTGTTGTACTATTTCGTGTTTGTTTGTTTCTATATCATTTATTTCTACTCTAATCTTTATTATTTCCCTTTTTTCTGCTGGTTGTAGGCTTTACTTTCTGCTCCTTTTCTAAATCCTTTAAATATAAGGTTAAGTTGTGTATTTGGGACCTTTCTTGCTTCTTGATATAAGCCTCAATTGCAATGTGGTTTCCTCTTAGGACTGCCTTTGCTGTATCCCAAAGGGTTTGTACTGTTGTGTTATTTTCATTTGCTTCCATGTATTTTTTTAAATTTCTTCTCTAATTTCCTGGTTAACCTAGTCATTCTTTAGTAGAATGTTCTTTAACCTCCATGTATTTGAGGGCTTTCCAAATTTTCTCTTGTGGTTGATTTAAATTTTCATAGTATTGTGATCTGAAAATATGCATGGTATGATCTCAATCTTTTTATAACTGTTGAGGGCTGATTTGTGATGTGGTATGTGTTCTATTCTGGAGAATGTTCCATGTGCACTCGAGAAGAATGTGTTTTCTGCTGCTTTAGGATAAAATGTCCTGAATATAAAATGTTAAGTCCATCTGGTCCAGTGTGTCATTCAAAGACATCGTTTCCTTGTTGATTTTCTGTCTACACGATCTGTCCATTGTTGTAAGCGGGGTGTTGAAGTCCCCTACAATTACATTATCATCAATGGATTTATTTATATTTGTGATTAATTGATTTATGTATTTGGGTACTTCCAAGTTGGGTGCATAAATATTTATCATTGTTAGAACTTCTTGATGGATAGACCCCTTAATTATGATATAATGCTCTTCTTCATCTCGTTACAATCTTTATTTTAAAATCTAGTTTGTCTGATATAAGTATGGCCACTCCAGCTTTATTTTGATGTCCATTAGCATGATAGATGCTTCTCCATCCCCTTTCAATCTATAGGTGTCCTTAGGTCTAAAATTGGTCTCTTATAAACAGCATATAGATGGATCTTGGTTTTTTTATCCACCCTGATACCCCATGTCTTTTGATTGGAGCATTTAGTCCATTTACATTCAGAGTAATTATTGAAATATATTAATTTAATGCCACTGTGTTATCTGTAAATTTGGTGTTTCTGGTGATGTTCTCTGGTTTTTTGTAGCCTTTGCTGCTGCGGCTTCTTTTTTTCTCCACTCAGAGAGTCCCCCTTAAAATTTCTTGCAGAACTGTTTTAGTGGTCACAAACTCCTTTAATTTTTGTTTGTCTGGAAAAGCCTTTATCTCTCCTTCTATTCTGAATGACAGCCTTGCTGGATACAGGATTCTTGACTGCATATTTTCCTATTCATCATATTGAGTATTTCCTGCCACTCCCTTCTGTCCTGCCAAATTTCAGTGGAAAAGTCTGTTACTATCCTTATGTGTCTACCCCTTTAGGTTCAGGACCTTTTGTCTCTTGCTGCTTTCAGAATTCTTTATCCTTGTAATTTGCAAGTTTTGCTATGGTATGTCATAGTGTTGGCCTTTGTTTGCTGTTGATTCTGAAGGGAGTGCTCTGTACCTCTTGCACTTGTATGTCTGATTCCTTCCCCAGATTAGGGAAATTCTCAGCTATAATTTGTTCAAATAAAGCTTCCACCCCTTTTTCTTGCTCTCCTTCTGGGACTCCTATGATAAGGATATTGTTTCATTTCATAGAATCAGTTCTCTAAGTCTCCCCTTGTGATCTAGTAATTTCCTTTCCTTTTTTTTCACCTTCATTGTTTTCCACAATTTTATCTTCTATTTCACCTGTTCTCTCCTCTGCTTCTTCAATCCTTGCTGTCACTATAGGTAGTTTGTTTTGCATCTCAGTTTTAGCATTTTTTAATTCATCCTGACTAGTTCTTAGGTCTTTGATTTCTGCAGCAAGGGTATCTCTGGTGTCTTCTATGCTTTTTTCAAGCCCAGTTAGTAGTTTTATGACTGTTGTTCTAAATTCTTGTTCATATATATTGCTTATATCTGTTTTGAGCAAGTCCCTGGCTGTGATTTCTTCTTGACCTTTCTCTCGGGGAGAATTCCTCTGTCTTGTCATTTTGGCTAAGTTTCTGGCTTTTTGCATATTTTAAAAGCTTGTTTTGTTTCCTGTATCTGATAGCACTGCTATATTAAAAAGAGATCATACACTGCCCACAGTCTGGCACTCCAGGAAGTGTTCATGGTGTATACTGTGTGCACTTTGTTCTTGAGTTTTGTTTGAGTTTTGGTGCTCTTTCTCACTGGCCAATCCTCTGAAGAGCTCCTCCTTGCTTGCAGTGGGGACTGTTTGCACCTTTAACCAGGTGTGCTTTGATTTGTTTGTTGAAATAACCTTGGAAAAAAAGGGGTGGAGCCTAACCCCCCCCCCGAAAAAAAAAAAAGAAAAGGGAAAAGAACAAAAGAAAACAGAGAATCAAAAGGCTGATTTCAAAGAAAAAGAAAGAGAAAATGGGGGGGGGGGGAGGAGGCAGAAGGAAAAAGAAAAGAATAAAAAAGCCTCATCAAAAAAAAGAAGAGAGAGAAAAGGAAATTAAAAACAGAAACAAAAGCAAATGAGGAACTATACGCCTGATTTCAAAAGAAAAAAAAAGAAGGAAAAATAGAAGAAAAAAAAAAGAGTTGTCTGTTGGTACACAGGGGGTTGCTGGCTGTGCTGGTCGGGAGAGGCTGGCTGCATTGGCTCAGAGTCAGTTTTGCCCCAGTAAATAAGCTGTTACCAAATACAGAGGGAAGGCGGGGGGCGGGGGGGGGGGGGGGGGAGCAGTGTCCTACCTTCACTGTGTTGCTTTTTGAAGTCCCACCATGTTGGTGTTGAGGGGAAAATGTCGCCATCCCAATCTCTTGTCCCCAGACCAGGGATCTCAACCCCTAACTGTTCAGGCAGCCCTCACAGAATAGCGAGGAAAGTCAGTTCAGCCTGAACCAAAACTCTCTTGTGTTTTTTCTTTGGCGCGCAGCTGGTATTCAAAACTCTAAGTCTTAAAGGACTGGGCATTGCGCCCCAACTCTTCCTCCCGAGTACAACCTCTCCACCCTGCTGATCAAAGACCTTTTGCAGGGTCTTTTGTGCCGGGGGAGGCAATAAACCCTCTTCCAAAAGTACTCCAGGAAGGGGACTGTTCTTTCCCAGAGAGTCCCAGAGTTGGCCACATCACATTTTGCACTCCAGGGCCAGCTCCCTCCTCCTTAGGAGCGCACACCACAGCTCCACTCTGGAGAAAGTTGTGCACTTCCAAAACCTCAGAGTTTGAGCTCCAAAAGCTGTTTGCAAAAAAGAACTAGGACACTCATTACTTCTCGCTCCCTGGTCTGTGGTCCAGAGAGGTTTTCCTTTTGTGCTAACTTGATGCTGCACTATCTCAACCCTGCTCTCTTTCTCTCCCTTTTGTCTCGCCATGGAAAGGGTTCCCTCCCCTCCATGGCGCAGCTGTTTTTCTCTCTCCCAATTCACATCCATATACCTTGCACCTGCCAAGCGATCTCCCTCCAACCATGGAGATCCTGCTGTTGCTCCCCAGATTGATTTCTTGGATATTCCAAGTAATCAGACCTCAATACAGCTGTGTTTGAGGTATGAGGAACACCCAGAGTCCCCCTCCTTCTCAGTCTAATTAACTCCTCCTCTGGAGATGCAATATTTTAATTGTGGCTTTTTCACTAACCATCTAGATAATGATTTACTTCCTGAGTCTTAAACATAATATCCCATTATTATATTACAAAATCAACTTTCCTTTTACTAAAATACTGCCATAACATTTACTAAACATGTTGAAATGGATTCTTCAATTGGGGCGCCTGGGTGGCTCAGTCGGTTAAGTGTCCGACTTCACCTCGGGTCGTGATCTCACGGTTTGTGGATTCGAGCCCCGCATCGGGCTTTGTACTGAGAGCTCAGAGCCTGCAGCCTGTTTCAGATTTTGTGTCTCCCTCTCTCTCTGCCCCTCCCCCACTCGTGCTCTCTCTCCCTCTGTCTAAAAAATAAATAAACCTTAAAAAACATTTTTTTTAAAGAAATGGATTCTTCAAGAAATTTCTTTTACCCTTACACTTAAATAATATTACTTTGGTGCTCAAAGCTTGAGCTGTTTTCTTTTTTCTACAGAGCCCTTTGCCCTAATTTCAAAGAATCATTTTCCTTATTATCACAATCACTTTGAACTTTGAATATTAATCATATTAAATAACTTTTCTTAAGTTTATTTACTTATTTTGAGAGAGAGAGAGAGAAAGAGAGCATCAGCAGGGGAGGAGCAGAGACAGAGGAAGAGAGGGAATCCCAAGTAGGCTCTGCACTGTTAGCACAGAGCCTGACACAGGACTTGATCCCACAAACCATGAGATCATGACCTGAACCAAAATCAAGACTCAGGCACTTAACTGACTGAGCCACCCAGGAGCCCCTTATGTAGTTTTCTTAGTGGAAATTTGATTTTTTAAAACTTACCCTGTAGTAGCATTTTATGGTGATAAATGTTAGCTGCACTTGCAGTGAGCACAGCATAATGTACAGAGTTGTCAAGTCACTATGTTATACACCTGCAACTAATGTAATATTGGGTGTCACCTGTATTTCAATTTAAAATTTTTTTAATTTTTTTAACATTTATTTTTGAGAGACAGCATGAGCAGGAGAGGGGCAGAAAAAGAGGGAGTCACAGATTCCAAAACAGGCTGCAGGCTTTGGGCTGTCAGCACAGAGCCTGACGTGGGGCTTGAACTCACAAACTGTGAGATCCTGACCTGAGCCAAAATCAGACACTGAACTGACTGAGCGACCCGGGTGGCCCTTAAAAATTTTTTTAACTCACTTTGATCCCTTTATTCAGACAACGAGGTATCTAAAAGAATATGTCCTTAGACAAGTTCTGTAGGCCACTAATTGAAATATCTTAGGCTTCTTCTGAGTGTATCACTGCTGAGAATGCTTTGAATACAGTGTCCAAGCCACTAGGTCACCCACCTGTAGTTGCAGTGGTATAAAAAAAAAAAACCTGAGGTGCATCCCATACATGACACTTATAAGCTTTATCACCTTTGGAAAAGTTACTGAGATAGAAGAGATAGAATTACATTTTTCCTTTTAATTAAAATAAATAGTTGGATACCATGGAAAAAACAGATGAAACAGTTATCTCCATGCTTTTCTGGTGTTGGAAGCAAGAAATACACATCATAGTAAATATCAAATTTGCATTTTCTTTTGATCATTCCTACTATCCAATAACATGCATAGTAATCCCATTTGCCTCCAGCTACGGTCTCACTTCTATTTAACAAAAC
The DNA here is from genome assembly GCF_022837055.1 of Prionailurus viverrinus. Classification (NCBI taxonomy): domain Eukaryota; kingdom Metazoa; phylum Chordata; class Mammalia; order Carnivora; family Felidae; genus Prionailurus; species Prionailurus viverrinus. Next base: position 49,895,522 of record NC_062567.1, on the reverse strand, counting down.
TCCTCCATAGATTTGATTATACACAATATTACTATCATTTGAATAAGATTACCCATCCTTGCCACCCCTGTCCCCAAATAACTCACTGTTTAGAAGAAAAGATAGAAAAACACACAGATAGCTTCAATATAATATGACAAATGAATGAGAGAAGTATGCACAGAGTAATATGAAAGCACAAAAAGGCGGGGGGGGGGGGGGGGCATTGAGCCCATTCCCAGCAAAGGGCAGAGGATACAAGAAAATTTCTCAGAAAGAAGCTGCTTCAAATGAGTCATGATGGACTCAATCAAACGTACCCAGGTATTCCAAGAAAATGTTGCAAATGCAAAAGCATATGGACAAACAATAGTGGTTAACTCCAGGAACTGCAAATAGTTTGTCATAGCTGAAGAGTAGGGTATTTGGAGTTGACAAGTCTAGACAGTTAGCCTAATATTCTATTACAGCCTACATCATATTTCCCTTTAATCACTTGGTTCCTATCAGCCTTTCCCACTGGACCATAAAACCCATGCGGTCAGGGATAATAAGCATTGCTTCATTCTTTCCTGTATGTATCACTTCTATATAAAACTCAGTGCTCAAAAATTATTTTTTGACTTTTAGGTGGCTTTGCTGCCATTAATAGTAGCTTCAGTCTATCGCACAGCCAATGAAGAGTCACTGAACCATTAACATAAGAGGTCAGCATGATTATATTCACGAATGGTCACACTGGCAACAATACCAAAACTGAAGGTGAGGAGGGCGAGACTGGAGTCAAGAACAGATAATAAACTGTATCCATACAAGTATTTTGTTTCTACTCAGAATAATTAGCTTCCCAAATATCACAGATTTACAATGTCAAATAATTGGAATGTTTTTATTTTTTATTTTTTTATTTTAAAAATGAGATTTTAACATCAGTTTTTATTTTATAATTTCAATGGAGAACTTAGGCAATATAGAAACTGATCAAAATATTGGAGAAAAACTTCTTTTACCTTCATTTATTCTTTCCCATAGAAATCTATGAATTTCCTTTTCAATATTTTTATAATTTTTGAGCTAAGTTCTTAGGTCATTCTATTGCTTCTTATTGTATGTCAAAGTTCAGATCATTTTATCTAAAGAGGTAAGGGACCTGTGGTTGACTGGCTTCTACACCTTTTTAAATTATTTAGAACTTCATGAAAAAGAAACTTCTATGTTATAGCCATGAAAATTAACATAGAAGTCAATAGAGCAAAAAGTTCAAAAATAGGCCAAATATGGACCAGCATCTCAAATCACTGAGGGAAAGATAGCTTTTTAAAATATATGGTCCTCTGAAGGGAGATAGTGGAATAGGAGGATACTAGGCTTCATCCCATGGATACACCTAGATAACACCCACATCAGTGGAAATAACCCAGAAAACAACCTGAAAACTGGCAGAACAGACTCTCCACAGCTAAATGTAGAGAACAGGCCACAACTGAAGAGGGTAGTAAGGGCAGAGATGTAGTTTAAAGCCAGATTGACCTGCAGTACTGCTTGCAGGAAAAAGATATGCTGTGGGTACAGAGGGAGGAGAGAAAGACCCTGACCAAGCACCCCAGGCACAGAGGACCCACACTGGGAAGACAAATCCACAAAACATTTGGCTTTGAAAACCAGAGGGTTTGAAGAACTATGAGTTCTTAGAATCACTGGGGCTTAAAATCTGGAACTTTAAAAATCAGCAAGTTAACTCTAGAAGAGCTGGAGGGAGATAAGAAAATGAGTCCTTGCCATTAAAGATACAGCACAACAAAAAACTCCATGGAAACACAGCATAGAAGCAGCAGTAAAACAAACAAACAAACAAACAAACAAAGAGAAAAAACACCTGGGGTTTAGAGGAGGGAGATTTCTGTACAAATCTCAGAGTGTGTGCTAAAGGGGCAGGAATCTTTGGGAGAATTGTCCAAAAACAAAAAAGCTGACAGGCACCATTTCCTTCCCCTCCCCAGCCTAGATCTACAAACACCTGCAGGAATGGCATGAACACTCTCCACCCAGCTTGCTGATAGCACACCCTGCCCCCATGCTTTTCTTTGGACCAGTTTCCCTGAACACAGCCTTAGCAAGAGTTTTCCAAAGAAGTTCCAGGTCCCCTCTCACAACAGACCAGACTACCACAAACCTTCCTAACACTATGCACCTCCATATCCACACTATCCTACAGACCCACTTCCTCCAACACACCCTTAGCAGGAGTCTATCCAAAGTAGCATCACAAGCACAGCAGTGGTGTCCAAGCAGCCCCAACAGGAGTCAGAACCACCCCAAAGTGATTTCTGACCCAGGGAGAGGGGAAGATAACCACACACACCAGTCTGACAGTGACCCCAGCAGTGGGCTGGGGGCAGACATCTAGTCCGACTACATGCCCTGCCTGCCAGCAAAAGCTTCTCAGGAGACAACACAGGGAGAATGTCCTGTAGTTCAATGCAATTGCAGCTCTAGCAAATGCCTGGTCTAACCCAGTTCAAACCCAGGGCAGCCCCAGATTGGCCCTTTAGCAACACAGGAACCAAAACCTGCCCACAAATGGCAAAGAGATCCATCACAGACAACTGAACTAAAGGCAAATATGGCTCAGCCCCAAGAGTAGGGGATGGGCAACATCCATAGGAGACACCCCCACAATGCCAGGTTCTGGTGAACAAGGAGATTACGCTGCAGGGCACTACAAGACATCTTCTTCATAATGCCACTACTTAAAGATCAGGATACATAACTGACTTTCCCACCATACAGACACAGAGAATTGGACAAAATGAGGAGACAGAGGAATATGTCCCAAATGAAAGGACAGGATGAAAATCACAGCAAGAGACCTAAGAAAAACAGAGATAACTGATATGTTTCACAGGGAATTTAAATGAATGGTCATAAAGATACTCAGTGGATTTGAGAAAAGATTAGAGAATCTCAGTGAGAACCTCAACAAACAGACAGAAACCCTAAGAAAAAACGATCAGAGGTAAAGAACTCAATAACTGAAATTAAAAATACACTAAAGGGCTCCTTCCACCATCTTGGAGCCTGTGGAAGCTTGCTGGGAAAGGACTCCTAAAACAACGAATATGTCTAAAAGGCTGTGGTCCAAGGTCATTATTGCTAGCTATCCACAGCATTTCCAGAACCAGAGGGAGCATACAGTGATTCTTAAAATGCTTGAAATGAAACTGAATTCTATCTAGGCAAGAGATGTGCTTATGTGTACAAAGCAAAGAACAATACAGTGACTACTGGTGGCAAACCAAAAAAAAAAACACAAGGTAATCAGGGAAAAGTAACCCATGCTCAAGGAAACTGGCATGGTTCATGACAAATTCTGAAGCAACCTTCCTACTAAAGCCATTGGCCACAGAATCCAAGTGATACTGTAGCCCTCAAGTATTTAAACTTACTGAAAAGTAATTAAATAGAGGTATAGATTTGTTAAAAAGAATACACTAAAGCAAATAAAAAATAAACTAGAGGAAGCTGAAGAACAGATCAGTGACCTGGAAAACAGAGTAATGGAAAGCAATCAAGCTGAAGAGCAAAAAAAGAATAATAAAAAATGAGAATAGATTAAGGGAACTCAGTGACACCATCAAGTATAATAACATTCACAATACAGGCATCCCAGAAGGAAAAGAGAGAAGAAGGTAGAAAAATTATTTGAAGAAATAGTAGCTGAAAATTCCCCAAATCTGGGGAAAGAAACATACATCCAAATCTAGGAATCACAAAGTGCCCCTAACAAAATCAACCAAAGAAGGTCCACACCAAGATACATAATAATTAAAATGGCAAAAAGTAGTGATAAAGAGAGAATTTTAAAAGCAAGAAAAGAAAACCATTAAATACAAAGGAAACCCCGTAAGGCTCTCAGCTGATTTTTCAGCAGAAATTTTGCAGGCCCAAGAGAGTGGCATGATATATTTAAAGTGCTGAAAGAAAAAAAAAACGCAGCCAAGACATTTTGTTCCAAGACTTTTGTTCCAAGACAAACAAAAGTTTAGGAAATTCATCACCACTAAACTAGCTTTGTATGAAATGAAAAAAGGACGAGGAGTGGAAAGGAAATACCATAAGCAAAGTAAGAAAAGTAGGCAGCACAGAAGTTTCAAGGGATTCACAAAATAAAAGAATGTAGTATGACACCATATACCTAAAATGGGTATAGAGGTGGAAGGGTGGTAAAGAGTAAAAATTTAGTGCCTTAAGAATGGGTTCAAATTTAGTGGCCATCAGCTTAATATAGACTGCTATATGAATAAGATGTCATAAATAAACCTAATGGTAACCACAAATCAAAAACTGATAATAGGGATGCCTGGGTGGCTCAGTCGGTTAAGCATCTGACTCTCGATTTCAGTTTAGGTCATAATCTCAAGGTTCATATCTTGTATGAACCTTGTATGAATCCCTGATTAGGATCCTCTATTTCCCTCTCTCTGCCCCTCCTCCACTCTATCTCTCTCTCTCTCTCTCTCACTCATTCCTTCTCTCAAAATAAATAAATAAATAAACTTAAAAAAATCTTTAGGGGTACTTGGGTGACTCAGTCAATTGAGCATCTGACTCTTGGTTTTGGCTCAGGTCATAATCTCATTGTTTTGTGAGTTCAAACCCTGCATTGGGCTCCTCACTGGCAGCACAGAGCCTGCTTGGGATTTTCTGTCCTCCTCTCTCTCTGCCCCTTCCCACTTCACACTGTCTCTATCTCTCTCAAAATATATATAATATACTCTTTTAAAAATCTTCAAGAAAAAAAAAAGACTGGTAATAGACATGCAAAAACTAAGGAAAAAAGAATCCAAGTATATCTCTAAAGAAAGCCAACAAACCATGAAAGAAGAGACCAAAAGAAGAAAGGTATAGGGTAGAACTACAAAAACAACTGTAAAAGAAGTAACAAAATGGCAATAAATACATACCTATCAATAATTGCTTTAATGTAATGGAATAAATGCTCCAATCGAAAGACAAAGGGCGATAGAATGGATTAAAAAAAAAAAAAAAAAAAAAAAAAACAACAACAGACCCATCTATATACTGCCTACAGGAGGCTCACTTCAGACCTAAAGACACATGTAGATTGAAAGTGAAAGGATGGAAAAGCATTTATCATGCAAATGGAGTGAAAAGAAAGCTGAGGTAGCAATACTTAAATCAAACAAAATAGACTTTAAAATAAAGACTATAATGAGATAAAGAAGGACACTATATAATCAGAAAGGGAAAAATCCAAGAAGATATAACAACTGTAAATATTTATGCACCCCAAATGGGAGCACCCAAATACATAAACCAGCTAATAAAAAACATAAAGGAAGTAATCAATAGTAATACAATAATAACAGCGGACTTAAACACTCCATTTACATCAATGGATAGATCACCCAGAAAGAAAATCAACAAGAAAACAACGGCTTTGAATGACACACTGGACAAGATGGATCTAATGGATATTCAGAACATCCTATTCTAAAACAGCAGAATACACATTCCTTTCAAGTGCACATGGATCATTCTCCAGAGGAGATCACACATTAGGCCCCCAAAATAAGTTGCAACAAGCTCAAAAACACTGAAGTCAGACCACAAAACTGGGAATCAACCACAAGAAAAAAAAATCTGGAAAGAGCAAAAACACATGGAAGTTAAATAATATGCTACCAAATAGTGAATGAATTGGTCAACTAGAAATCAAAAAGGAAAATAAAAAACACATGGAAACAAATGAAAATAAAACCATAACTTTGGGATGCAGCAAAGCTGTTCTAAGAGAGAAGTTTATAGCAATACGCACCTACTTAAAGAATTAAGAAACCTACTAAGAGAGGTCGGCGGCAAGATGGCGGCTTAGGAGGACGCTGGGCTCACCGCACGTCCTGCTGATCACTTAGATTCCATCTACATCTGCCTAAATAACCCAGAAAACCGCCAGAGGATTAGCAGAACGGAGTCGCCGGAGCCAAACGCAGACGAGAGGCCCACGGAAGAGGGTAGGAAGGGCGGCGAGGCGGTGCGCGCTCCACGGACTGGCGGGAGGGAGCCGGGGCAGAGGGGCGGCTCGCCGGCCAAGCACAGCCACCGAATCTGGCTTGCAAAAGCGGAGGGGCCTGACGGACTGTGTTCCCACAACAAGCGCGACTTAGCGTCTGGGAGGTCATAAGTTAACAGCTCTGCTCGGAAAGCGGGAAGGCTGGAGGACAAAGGGAGGGAGAGCTGCTGAGCCCCCTGACAACAGAGCTCAGTTTGGTGGGGAACAAAGGCGCTCGCCAGCGCCATCTCCCCCGCCCATCCCCCAGCCGAAATCCCAAAGGGAACTGGTTCCTGCCAGGGAACTTGCTCGATCCGCGCAAACACCCAACTCTGCGCTTCTGCGGAGCCAAACCTCCGGCAGCGGATCTGACTCCCTCCCGCTGCCACAGGGCCCCTCCTGAAGTGGATCACCTAAGGAGAAGCGATCTAAGCCTGCCCCTCCTGCCCCCGAGCACCTTGCCTACCCACCCCAGCTAATACGCCAGATCCCCAGCATCACAAGCCTGGCACGGTGCAAGTAGCCCAGACGAGCCACACCACCCCACAGTGAATCCCGCCCCTAGGAGAGGGGAAGAGAAGGCACACACCAGTCTGACTGTGGCCCCAGCGGTGGGCTGGGGGCAGACATCAGGTCTGACTGCGGCCCCACCCACCAACTCCAGTTATACACCACAGCACAGGGGAAGTGCCCTGCAGGTCCTCACCACGCCAGGGACTATCCAAAATGACCAAGCGGAAGAATTCCCCTCAGAAGAATCTCCAGGAAATAACAACAGCTAATGAGCTGATCAAAAAGGACTTAAATAACATAACAGAAAGTGAATTTAGAATAATAGTCATAAAATTAATCGCTGGGCTTGAAAACAGTATACAGGACAGCAGAGAATCTCTTGCTACAGAGATCAAGGGACTAAGGAACAGTCACGAGGAGCTGAAAAACGCTTTAAACGAAATGCATAACAAAATGGAAACCACCACAGCTCGGCTTGAAGAGGCAGAGGAGAGAATAGGTGAACTAGAAGATAAAGTTATGGAAAAAGAGGAAGCTGAGAAAAAGAGAGATAAAAAAATCCAGGAGTATGAGGGGAAAATTAGAGAATTAAGTGATACACTAAAAAGAAATAATATACTTATAATTGGTATCCCAGAGGAGGAAGAGAGAGGGAAAGGTGCTGAAGGGGTACTTGAAGAAATAATAGCTGAGAACTTCCCTGAACTGGGGAAGGAAAAAGGCATTGAAATCCAAGAGGCACAGAGAACTCCCTTCAGACGTAACTTGAATCGATCTTCTGCACGACATATCATAGTGAAACTGGCAAAATACAAGGATAAAGAGAAAATTCTGAAAGCAGCAAGGGGTAAACGTGCCCTCACATATAAAGGGAGACCTATAAGACTCGTGACTGATCTCTCTTTTGAAACTTGGCAGGCCAGAAAGAATTGGCAAGAGATTTTCAGGGTGCTAGACAGAAAAAATATGCAGCCAAGAATCCTTTATCCAGCAAGTCTGTCATTTAGAATAGAAGGAGAGATAAAGGTCTTCCCAAACAAACAAAAACTGAAGGAATTTGTCACCACTAAACCAGCCCTACAAGAGATCCTAAGGGGGACCCTGTGAGACAAAGTCCCAGAGACATCACTATAAGCATAAAACATACAGACATCACAATGACTCTAAACCCGTATCTTTCTATAATAACACTGAATGTAAATGGATTAAATGCGCCAACCAAAAGACATAGGGTATCAGAATGGATAAAAAAACAAGACCCATCGATTTGCTGTCTACAAGAGACTCATTTTAGACCTGAGGACACCTTTAGATTGAGAGTGAGGGGATGGAGAACTATTTATCATGCGACTGGAAGCCAAAAGAAAGCTGGAGTAGCGATACTTATATCAGACAAACTAGACTTTAAATTAAAGGCTGTCACAAGAGATGAAGAAGGACATTATATAATAGTTACAGGGTCTATCCATCAGGAAGAGCTAACAATTATAAATGTCTATGCACCGAATACCGGAGCCCCCAAATATATAAAACAATTACTCATAAACATAAGCAACCTTATTGATAAGAATGTGGTAATTGCAGGGGACTTTAATACACCACTTACAGAAATGGATAGATCATCTAGACACACGGTCAATAAAGAAACAAGGGCCCTGAATGAGACATTGGATCAGATGGACTTGACAGATATATTTAGAACTCTGCATCCCAAAGCAACAGAATATACTTTCTTCTCGAGTGCACATGGAACATTCTCCAAGATAGATCATATACTGGGTCACAAAACAGCCCTTCATAAGTTTACAAGAATTGAAATTATACCATGCTTACTTTCAGACCACAATGCTATGAAGCTTGAAATCAACCACAGAAAAAAGTCTGGAAAACCTCCAAAAGCATGGAGGTTAAAGAACACCCTACTAACGAATGAGTGGGTCAACCAGGCAATTAGAGAAGAAATTAAAAAATATATGGAAACAAACGAAAATGAAAATACAACAATCCAAACGCTTTGGGACGCAGCAAAGGCAGTCCTGAGAGGAAAATACATTGCAATCCAGGCCTATCTCAAGAAACAAGAAAAATCCCAAATACAAAATCTAACAGCACACCTAAAGGAACTAGAAGCAGAACAGCAAAGGCAGCCTAAGCCCAGCAGAAGAAGAGAAATAATAAAGATCAGGGCAGAAATAAACAATATAGAAACTAAAAAAACTGTAGAGCAGATCAACGAAACCAAGAGTTGGTTTTTTGAAAAAATAAACAAAATTGACAAACCTCTAGCCAGGCTTCTCAAAAAGAAAAGGGAGATGACCCAAATAGATAAAATCATGAATGAAAATGGAATTATTACAACCAATCCCTCAGAGATACAAACAATTATCAGGGAATACTATGAAAAATTATATGCCAACAAACTGGACAACCTGGAAGAAATGGACAAATTCCTGAACAACCACACTCTTCCAAAACTCAATCAGGAGGAAATAGAAAGCTTGAACAGACCCATAACCAGCGAAGAAATTGAATCGGTTATCAAAAATCTCCCAACAAATAAGAGTCCAGGACCAGATGGCTTCCCAGGGGAGTTCTACCAGACGTTTAAAGCAGAGATAATACCTATCCTTCTCAAGCTATTCCAAGAAATAGAAAGGGAAGGAAAACTTCCAGACTCATTCTATGAAGCCAGTATTACTTTGATTCCTAAACCAGACAGAGACCCAGTAAAAAAAGAGAACTACAGGCCAATATCCCTGATGAATATGGATGCAAAAATTCTCAATAAGGTACTAGCAAATCGAATTCAACGGCATATAAAAAGAATTATTCGCCATGATCAAGTGGGATTCATTCCTGGGATGCAGGGCTGGTTCAACATTCGCAAATCAATCAACGTGATACATCACATTAACAAAAAAAAAGAGAAGAACCATATGATCCTGTCAATCGATGCAGAAAAGGCCTTCGACAAAATCCAGCACCCTTTCTTAATAAAAACCCTTGAGAAAGTCGGGATAGAAGGAACATACTTAAAGATCATAAAAGCCATTTATGAAAAGCCCACAGCTAACATCATCCTCAACGGGGAAAAACTGAGAGCTTTTTCCCTGAGATCAGGAACACGACAAGGATGCCCACTCTCACCGCTACTGTTTAACATAGTGCTGGAAGTTCTAGCATCAGCAATCAGACAACAAAAGGAAATCAAAGGCATCAAAATTGGCAAAGATGAAGTCAAGCTTTCGCTTTTTGCAGATGACATGATATTATACATGGAAAATCCGATAGACTCCACCAAAAGTCTGCTAGAACTGATACAGGAATTCAGCAAAGTTGCAGGATACAAAATCAATGTACAGAAATCAGTTGCATTCTTATACACTAACAATGAAGCAACAGAAAGACAAATAAAGAAACTGATCCCATTCACAATTGCACCAAGAAGCATAAAATACCTAGGAATAAATCTAACCAAAGATGTAAAGGATCTGTATGCTGAAAATTATAGAAAGCTTATGAAGGAAATTGAAGAAGATTTAAAGAAATGGAAAGACATTCCCTGCTCATGGATTGGAAAAATAAATATTGTCAAAATGTCAATACTACCCAAAGCTATCTACACATTCAATGCAATCCCAATCAAAATTGCACCAGCATTCTTCTCAAAACTAGAACAAGCAATCCTAAAATTCATATGGAACCACAAAAGGCCCCGAATAGCCAAAGGAATTTTGAAGAAGAAGACCAAAGCAGGAGGCATCACAATCCCAGACTTTAGCCTCTACTACAAAGCTGTCATCATCAAGACAGCATGGTATTGGCACCAAAACAGACACATAGACCAATGGAATAGAATAGAAACCCCAGAACTAGACCCACAAACGTATGGCCAACTCATCTTTGACAAAGCAGGAAAGAACATCCAATGGAAAAAAGACAGCCTCTTTAACAAATGGTGCTGGGAGAACTGGACAGCAACATGCAGAAGGTTGAAACTAGACCACTTTCTCACACCATTCACAAAAATAAACTCAAAATGGATAAAGGACCTAAATGTGAGACAGGAAACCATCAAAACCTTAGAGGAGAAAGCAGGAAAAGACCTCTCTGACCTCAGCCGTAGCAATCTCTTACTGGACACATCCCCAAAGGCAAGGGAATTAAAAGCAAAAGTGAATTACTGGGACCTTATGAAGATAAAAAGCTTCTGCACAGCCAAGGAAACAACCAACAAAACTAAAAGGCAACCAACGGAATGGGAAAAGATATTTGCAAATGACATATCGGACAAAGGGCTAGTATCCAAAATCTATAAAGAGCTCACCAAACTCCACACCCGAAAAACAAATAACCCAGTGAAGAAATGGGCAGAAAACATGAATAGACACTTCTCTAAAGAAGACATCCGGATGGCCAACAGGCACATGAAAAGATGTTCAGCGTCGCTCCTTATCAGGGAAATACAAATCAAAACCACACTCAGGTATCACCTCACGCCAGTCAGAGTGGCCAAAATGAACAAATCCGGAGACTATAGATGCTGGAGAGGATGTGGAGAAACGGGAACCCTCTTGCACTGTTGGTGGGAATGCAAATTGGTGCAGCCGCTCTGGAAAGCAGTGTGGAGGTTCCTCAGAAAATTAAAAATAGACCTACCCTATGACCCAGCAATAGCACTGCTAGGAATTTATCCAAGGGATACAGGAGCACTGATGCATAGGGGCACTTGTACCCCAATGTTCATAGCAGCACTCTCAACAATAGCCAAATTATGGAAAGAGCCTAAATGTCCATCAACTGATGAATGGATAAAGAAATTGTGGTTTATATACACAATGGAATATTACGTGGCAATGAGAAAAAATGAAATATGGCCTTTCGTAGCAACGTGGATGGAACTGGAGAGTGTGATGCTAAGTGAAATAAGCCATACAGAGAAAGACAGATACCATATGGTTTCACTCTTATGTGGATCCTGAGAAACTTCACAGGAACCCATGGGGGAGGGGAAGGAAAAAAAAAAAAAAAGAGGTTAGAATGGGAGAGAGCCAAAGCATAAGAGACTTAAAAACTGAGAACAAACTGAGGGTTGATGGGGGGTGGGAGGGAGGAGAGGGTGGGTGATGGGTATTGAGGAGGGCACCTTTTGGGATGAGCACTGGGTGTTGTATGGAAACCAATTTGTCAATAAATTTCATAAAAAAAAAAAAAAAAATAATTAAGAAAATTTTCAAATAAACAACCTAATCTTACACCTAAAATTGTTTTAAGAAAGAAAAAAACAAAATACAAAACCAACAGAGGGAAGGAAATAATAAAAAATTAGAGCAGAAATAAATGAAATAGAAACTAAAAAAAAAAAAGTAGAACAGATCAATGAAAGCAGTAGTTTGCTCCTTGAAAAGATCAACAAAATTGATACGCCTTTAACCAGAATCATCAAAAAGAGAGGGGGGGGGGGCTCAAATAAACAAAATCAGAAATGAAAGAGGAGAAATAACAACTGACACCACAGAAATACAAAGGATTATAAAGAATAATATGAAAAATTATATGCCAACAAATTGGACAACCAGAAAGGAATAAAATGGATAAATTCCTTGAAACATACAACCTCCCAAAACCGAATCTTGAAAAAATAGAAAATCTGAACAGACTTATTACTAGCAATTAAATTAAATCAGTAATCAAAAAAACTTCCAACCAGGACCAGATGGCTTCACAGATGACTTCTACCGAACATTCAAAGAAGAGTTAATACGTACTCTTCTCAAACTATTCCAAAAAAATATAAGAGGAAGGCAGGCTTCTAAATTCATTCTCTGAGGCCAGCATTATTCCAATACCAAAACCGGATAAAGACACTACCAAAAACAGATGGCCAATATCTGCGATGAACATAGATGCAAAAATCCTCAATAAAATATTAGCAAACTGAATCTAACAATACATTAAAAACAATCATTCACCATGATCAAGTGGGATTTATTCCTGGGATACAAAGGTGGTTCAATATTCACAAATCAATCAACATGATATATCACATCAACAAAAGAAAGGATAAAAAGCATATGATCATTTCAATAGATGCAGAAAAAGCATTTGACAAAGTACAACACATATTCATGACAAAAACTCTCAATAAAGTAGGTTTAGAAGGAACATACTTCAACATAATAAAGGTCATATATGAAAAACCCAACTAACATCATACTCAATGGTGAAAAACAGGGAGCATTTCCCCTAAGATCAGGAAAAAGACAAGGATATCCATGCTCACCACTTTCATTCAACATAGTACTGGAAGTACTAGCCCCAGCAATCAGACAACAAAAAACTAAATAAATAAAAGTCATCCAAATTGATACAAAAGAGGTAAAACTTTCACTATTTGCAGATGACATGACGCTATATACAGAAAAGCCTAAAGACCACCAAAAAACTACTAAAACGGATAAATGAATTCAGTAAAGTCACAGTATACAAAATCAATGTACAGAAATTCTTTGCATTTCTATACACCAATAATAAAGTATAAAAAGCAATCCCATTTACAGTTACATCAAAAATAATAAAATACCTAGAAATAAACTTAACCAAGGAAGTGAGAGACCTATACTCCAAAAACTATAAAACAACAGTAAAAGGAATTGATTTCACAAACAAATGGGACAAAGTTCCATGCTCATGAATTGGAAGAACAAATATTGTTAAAATGTCCAAACTACCTGAGCGCCTGGGTGGCTCAGTTGGTTAAGTGTCCGACTCTTGATTTTGGCTCAGGTCATGATCTCATGGTTCATGAGTTCAAGTCCTGCATTGAGACTCTCTCTCCCTCTCTCTCTGCCCTTCCCCCACTCACATTCCCTCACTCTATCTCCCTCAAGATAAGGAAATAAACTTAAAAAAATGTCTTGGGGTACCTGGGTGGCTCAGTCAGTTAAGCATCTGACTTCAACTCAGGTCATGATTTCGAGTTTTGTGAGTTGGAGCCCCACTTTGGGCTCGCTGCTGTCAGTGCAGGGCCTGCTTCAGGTCCCTATTCCCCTCTCCCTTTGCCCCTCCCCCACTCATTCTCTCTGTCTCTTTCTCAAAATAAGTTAAAAGATAACTTTTAAAAAAACCTAAAAATATAAAAAAAATTTTTGAATGTCTATACTACCCAAAGCAATCCACATATTTAATGTAATCCCTATCAAAATGTCAATAGCATTTTTCACAGAGCTAGAACAAATAATCCTAAAATTTGTATGGAACCACAAAAGACCCCAAATAGCCAAAGCAATCTTGAAAAAGAACAGAAAAGCTGGAAATATCACAATCAATCACAGATTTCAAGACATACTACAAAGCTACAGTAATCAGAACAGTATGTACTGGCACAAATCTATGTATGTACTGGCACAGATCTATGTAACAGAATAAAGAACCTAGAAATAAGTCCATAATTATATAGTCAATTATTCTTTGACGAAGCAGGAAGAATATCCAATGGGAAAAGACAGTCTTTTCAACAAATGATGTTGAGAAAACTGGATAGCATCATGCAAAAGAATGAAACCAGACCACTTCCTTACACAAAAATAAACTCAAAATGGATTAAAGACCTAAAAGTGAGACCTAAAACCGTAAAAATCCTACAAAAGAGCACAGGCAGTAATTTCTCTGACATTGGCCATGGCAATGAAGGAAACAATGAGTAAAACTAAAAGGCAACCTACTGAATGAAGATATTTGCAAACGATGTATCTGATATAGAGTGAGTATCCAACTCAACACCCAAAAAACAAAATCCAACTAAAAATGGACAGAAGACATGAATAGACGTTTCTCCAAAGATGAGATACGGATGGCCAATAGACACATGAAAAGATATTCAACATCATTCATCATCTGAGAAACGCACATCAAAACCACAATATCATGTGATATTTGTCAGTTGTCAGAATGGCTAAAATCAAAAACACAAGAAACAAGTGTTGGCAAGGCTGTGGAGAAAAAGAACCCCTCATGCACAGTGGGAAGGCAAACTGGTTGGCCATTGTGGAAAACAGTATAAAGTTTCCTCAAAAAGTTAAAAAAATGAAACAACCCTATGATCCTCCAGTAATCACACTACTGGCAATTTTCCAAAAAATACAAAAACACTAATTCAAAGGGATACATGTATCCCTATGTTTATTGCTGCATTATTTACATTAGCCAAATTATGGAAATAGCCCATACCAATCCATAAATGAATGGATAAAGAAAAAGTGGTCTATATATACAATGGATATTAGTCAGCTATAAAAAGAAAAAAAGAATTAAATATTGCCATTTGCAACAACTTGGATAGATCTAGACAGTATAATGGTAAGTGAAATAAGTCAGAGAAAGACAAATGCCATATGATTTCACTCATATGTGGAATTTAAGAAACAAAACAAATGAGCAAAGAAAAAAAGAGAAAAACTAAAAGCAGACTCTAACTTTAGAGAACAAACAGATGGTACTGGGTGTGGAGGGATGGGGGGTAAAACACATAAAGAGGATTAAGAATACACTTACCAAGATGAGCACTGTCTAATACAGAATTGTTGCATCACTATATTGTAACCTGAAATTAATATAACACTGTATGTTAATTACACTGAGAATTAAAATGTTTTCAAAAATGGAAAATAAATAATAATAAAATACATGGTGTTGTGACAATGAATCATATTCTGGAAAAATGGTAATGTTGGTTCCAAAGGAATCAGAAATTTAAATATAAAAAAATGAAACTATAAAATTAGTAGAAGAAAACACTGACAAGTTCCTCTATAACTTTGGACAGAGAAAGACATTTCTGAGCAGATTGAAGTCCAAAAACCATTAAAAAAAAGATTGACAAATTTACTACATCAATTTATTTTTATTTCTACTAGATACTTTGCAATGCCAAAAAATAAATAATAAAATGGCCAAAAAAAAAAATTGTGACTCACACCATAAACAAAAGCCTAATTTCCCTTAATATGTAAAAAAAAAAAAAACTCCTAGGGATTGTGGGAAAAGAGACCAACACCCTTAAACCTGTGCAAAATGCCTGATATCACTTGCAATAAACCAAATTCAAGTTAAAACTACAATATGCCATTTCTCAGAAGCCTAGCAATTGATAACATATTCTGCTGGCAAAGCTGGGGGCAAAAAGGCACCTCCTACTTTGCTGACTGGCAGGTACCATGTCCTATGGAAAGCCATTTGGCCATAACTAAAACTTCCAAATTCATTTTCCCCCCACCCAGCAATCTCAATTCTAGGAACTTATCCATGATAAACTTCCCATGTGCTAGTTGACATACATACAATGTTATTCACCATAGCATGATTTGTAGCAGCAAAAAAAAAAAATAAAAAATAAAAATAAAATAACCCATGTGTATCTATGCAAGACCAGTTACATACACAGTATATCCACTTACCTCTAGATACTGATATAGAAAGATGTCAATAACATATCATTAGTAAGGAGGAGGTAAGTAAGGTTAGTAAGGAGTTAGTAAGGAGTAAGGAGGAGGAGGAGGAGAAGGGGAGGAGGGAGAAGGGACGAAGGGAGGGGGAGAGGGAGAAGGAGAAAAAGGAGGAGGAGGAGAGGAAGAAGAAGAAAAAAGTTGTGTAAGAAAGGGATAAAGTAAGAATATATACCTATATTTGCTTGCATATCTCAAAGGTATGAAACTAATAAAAGAGGCAAATGTGTAAAAACGAAGTGATCAAAAACAGGCAAAAGTGATACTTCTCCATGTTACCCTTTAAATATTATTTTTTTGAACCATATGAAAATATCACCTATTCAAAAAGTTTCATGCCTAACTAACATGCCAACAGATGATTAAAATAATTACCATATTTTAAAAACTAAAAAGAATTGAAAACTGAGAGCCCTTGAAAATGACATCATGGAGATGAAAGATCTATTGGTAGATTTTGTGCTTCATATCCTTTTTATGATTTCTTTCTATGACGTGGCTGTTTTCACAATGGCAGTTTCCTTGGAAGTGTCCTCCACATCACTTCTCCTGACCAGCAAAAAGACTGATTCGTAAACTCAGGAGCCTTTACCACAGGCAGAGAAGGAGCTTAAAAGCTGATGTAAGCTTGTTGTTCTCACATCTAACAATTCACCCAAGCACAGTGTAGTACCTTCCTTTGAAAGTATGCATTCATATCTATATAGCAACAATATGCGAGTACAGAAAAGAACCAGAGGAAATAGGTTTGCATCAAAAGCATAAGGAAAATACACAAAGGAGCTGTAACTGTTTCAAGAAAGATCCATAAAATCAATTTCAACAATATGAATGTGTCAAAAACAGGTAACTGAAGCCAATGTGCTTTCCCCATAAAAGAGATGGAGAAGGCTTTCTCCCTTGGGGAAACCTTTCCCGCCAAACCACCCCAACTGATGGCAACAGATACACCAAATCTGCCAGCACTAAGAAATGAAAGACAAACACAGGAGACATTCAAAAGCAATCAAGCATTTGAAAGAAATAAGAAGGAATGAATGAGTTGGTTCTGACAAAATTTAAAACACTAAAGTAAGTAAATAAATTTGGAAATAAAGTAATGGAAAACATCACATAGTAGCAAAGTTATATTGAGGGCACCTTAAGATATATTTTCTTAAAATTCTTATCCAGATCACAAAATGACAGTATTATATTTTCAACTGGGTGGAGCTGTTTTATTAAACATACAGATCCCCATTTCATAGAAGGAAAACTGTGGCTTGGAGAAGTGAGGTAGATTGCCTACAATCAGCTACAACAGTCAACAGTGGACCTGGGATTTCTGGTGCCAGAAATAAAAAGAGCAACAACAACAAAAAGCTAATACTTCTTGATGTTTCCTAAGTGCCAAGCTGTTTGCCTGCACTATTTCATTCTCTCCTTGCAACAACGTGTAATGTCAGTGCCATTATCATCCTCATTTTAAGATAAGGAAATTAGAACTTGGAAAAGTTAGGCAAACTTAACCTCCTCACTCAACTGCCAAGTGGCAGGGCCAAAATTCGAACGTGAGCCTGAACTCATGCTTATTTTAGGGACCATAAAGCCGGAGGGGCTAGGCTCTGGGGACAGACTTCCTGAACGTGAATCCTGGCTCTACCCACTGTGAGCAGAGCCACCTTAGGCCAATTACTGAACTTTCCTGTGCCCCTTTCTCAGTTAACTCATCTACAACATGAGAACGATACTGGTTCTTACTTCATAGTGTTCTAATAAGAATGGGATGAGTTAATATGAAAAAAGCACTCAGAAATGTTCCTGCACACAATATACTATATGATCACACATGGTAACTACTATGACGATGATTGTTATTGTTGTATCTTTAGCGCTCTTGACTTTCCAGCACCACAGAATAATGAATGCTTATGAGATTTCTCTTAACTATTAGGAAGTTTCATCTAGTTTCAATAAGTTTAACAAAAAGAAAGTTTGCCATATATTTTAGAAAGGTTTTTCCTAAAAACATTTATGGGATTAATGTAATCTGCCTTAATTATCCCAAAAAGTCATTATAAGGAACAATGAGGTTAGATAAATAAGCTGCCATTGTTTGTGAGAACATTATTTGACTCACACTAGTGAGAACCATGTACCAACAATGTGATTACATTTCCCTTGTACTTCTGATCACCAAAGGATTTGCAATTAATATTAATTCTTTTTAAAAAGAAGCAACCAGATCCAAACACCCAAATTCTCTTAGAGCTTACCTTTGCTCTTTGCTATTAAATTTTTTTTCACCATGTTAATCCGAAAAGTAAAATACCATAGTAATCCAAGATTCATCCATATTGAGTTTAGATGCAGAAAAGAATTGGAGCCCCTCTAGTGTGATTTCCAAAGCATAGGTTACTACCTTATGTAAATTCTAAACAAAAGAATAAATACTTAGCTTGGGGATAATGACAATATTTTTAAAGAAATATCCCATCACATGATTATGTAAACATTCAACCAAGATGTTTTCCCCAAATTTAGAGACACGTTGAAAATAAGTAGACTTTACCAAATTCCAAATTGGTCCAATTTCCCACTGGGCCATTTCTTCATGTTTGCATAGATTGATGTTTTTTAATTAACTGACTTTGGACAGCAGTTGCATTCTCTGTGCATAAAAACACTTTCTTATTTCCTGTTCACTTTGTGTTAGACACACTTCTCTGTTTCACCACACTGGAAAATGAAGTTGGAACACATATTTTCAGAGACAATGTAGACACCACAAAGAAATGAGGGAGGGAGGAATCAGTCCTACTGCCACTGAATGGGGAAGCAATATGAATTTGCTGCAGACACACTCCCACAGAAGAAAAAATTAAGCCTATTGTTTGCCCATTTTCAACTAAACTTGTAGGAGGAATGAAACATGTTTTTTTCAATGACTCAACAGGAGAGAGGCAAAGGAAACTATTTTAAGTCTATAATATGTTATTAACCTTTTGTGACAAGAATGTCTTTGCACTTTACAATATGGGAAGAGGACACGTTAGAAAGGTATATGCAGTGGTATACGTCAGCAATAGGACAAGGAAGGTTTTTCAGTGTTGCATGTATTTCCCTGTGTTCTATTTTAGGTATCACACCCACTCTGTCTCATTGCAAGTGCCCTTCCTTACAATGAGAGGACAGGTGCAGACTGTGGACAGGAGAGGCCACAGAAGGGGCCTTGGAAGTCTTCCTTATCCAATCGGCAAACCACAACATGGTGAGGAAGGGTGTTGACACTGGTTGTGAAAAAAAAAATTTAGAAAAAGTGAATAAAACAGAAACCAAAATTTTTAAAACACACTGAAGGACTAAAAATCTGCATAAAATAATATGAAAAGGGTTGTGTTCAAGGCAATTCAGCAAATACCGTCTGCCTACGAGGTGCCTTGCACTGTGCTAGGTGAGTAAGCTAATGTCCTTCGGGACATTCCCAAGTACATAGTCTTCCTGAAAACATTCTTCAGTTGCCAAATTCCTGATAGAATTGAATGATTAGGAAAGAAATATGTAAGATCTGTAAAGATGAGGGGAACTGGAAAGAATCTGGACGACACATAAGTCATCCGCACAATAAAGGAGAGTCAGGGAGAGCAAAACCTGTTCAGGGAACCATAAATAGTCCAGGAGGAGCTAATGCCCAGGGGCCATGTGAAAATTGGAAAAAATGCTGGAGTCTTGAGTAGAGCTGGGTTCAAGTCCCACTGTAACACCAGCTGTACGGCTCTTATCAAGTCACATTATAGCTCCAGGCCCCAGCTCCCTCCTGCATAAGAGGTAATACTATCTATTGTCATGACACCTATCTCAAAAAATTATTGTGAGAGTTAAACTGGGAAATATATGTGAAAGATTTAGGGCTCTTCCTGGCACACAGCCATTCAGTTATATACATTATCAAACTGGAGAACAACGGCAGAAATGGGAAAAGAGCTGGAATTAGTAGGTTGGGATTAGATAACCTAATTTAGCTACCAAAGAAGAAATAAAAAGAAATATGCAAAGATGTGCAATCTCTCTAGTAATCAAGGAAATGCTATAGTGACATATAGTGAAATAACATATTTAGCTATCAGATTCTTAAAAAAAGGAAAAAGAGGGGCACTTGGTGGCTTAGTCGGTTAAGTGTCCAACTCTTCATTTCCACTCAGGTCATGATCTCGTGGTTTGTGATCAACCATGATCTGTGACAGTGCAGAACCTGCTTGGGATTCTCCCTCTCTCTCGCTCTCTGCCCCTCCCCCCACCACATGCATGTACTCTCTCAAAATAAATAAACATTAAAAAAAGAAAAAGATAGATATCCACCGTTTGCTAAGATGTAAGGAAATAAGCATTATCTTGCACAATCAGTAGGTGTATAGACTGACACAATCATTCAGACGGACAAACTGACAGTAATGCACATGCCCTTCAACCCAGCAATTACACCACAGAAATCCTAATTCATGTGTTTGTACATATATTGCTATCACTTTAGTCCACACCGCCACTATCTGGCCTATTGCAATATACATCTGTATCAGTCAGCTTTGCTGCAATAACAAACCACCCCAATATCTTCATAGCTTACAGTATCAAATGTGTATTTCTCACACTTGTGGTTATATTTGGTTATATAAGGGCTGAAAATTTGCTATGGGTTGTGGCTCTTCACAGGTCTTTTCATTCCAAGAACCCAGCTGATTCTCTCATTGCAGGGAGAAGAACCAAAGGGCTGAAATGAACCATGCAATCTGATTTAAGGGCTTTAGTAGTTCATGTCTACACACATTGCACTAAACCAAAGCCAGCTGTATGATCCAGCTTGACAACTGGGTGGATGGGTAATGATGGAGAGAAGGGACACAGAGATACTTCCGTAGAGCGGCATTGCATACCAAATAGCAAGAAAGTAGGAATGTATAATCCTTGTTTATGGAAGAAAAGGGAGAAATTGACTATGAATAATCATAGATTCATACCCCTAACTGGTCTACTGGCTTCCACACTGCAGCCAGAGTGATCCAATTAAAACAGAAGTCTGATTCTATAACTCCTCTACTCAAAACATTCCAACAGCTACACATGTCACTCAGAGTAAAAAACCAGTCTTCATCATGGCCTAAAAGACCTGGATGGTTTGAGTTCTCTCCTCCAGCCCATTTCCCTTCTGATCATCCCCTGTCAAAACTCGTCTTTAGCCACACTTGCTTCCCACCTATCTCAGGGCCTTTATACATCCTGCCTAAAGTACTCTGCGTTCAGATATGCCCTGGCCTAGCATCCCTGCATCCTTTAGGCTTCATCCAAATGGCAACTTAAAAGTAGATAACTGGTTACCTGAATCTATACATGTAATAAAACTGCACAGAACTGTACACACATACACCCACACAGTGAGTACACGTAAAAACTGGGAGAATTTGAATGAGGCCTACAGACTACACCACTATCATTTTCTTCATTTTGATGTGACACTATACTCATGTAAGATATTACCATGGAGAAATCTGGGTAAGGTATTATTTGTACTACTTTGCAACTTCCAGTGAGTCTATAATTATCTCAAAATTCAAAGTTTTTCTTAAATGAGAAAAAATAGGTCATTAACCACCTTGTATAAAATGACACCCTCCTACTATATATCCCTTTATTCTGTCTATTCCACTTCACTATCCTTATGAGCTGACAGATTTACACGGTTTGATATAGGTCATATAGTTATTTGATTACTGTCTGTTTCCCCCACTAGAAAATAAATCCATGGCAGCAAGACCTTTGTTTTGTTTACCGTTGATTCCCTGGCACCAAGAAGAATTCCTGGGATGTAGTAGGTACTCAATAAACATCTATTAAAAAGAATAAATGTGCCCAGTACTCAAAATTAGAAACTACCTAAATGCTCATAAATGGGGATAATTAGTTAAGTTTTGATATATGCCGAATACTCTATGGCAATTTAGAGAATGAAGTAGATCCCTATATACTCACATCGAAAGAACACCATGATATATTGCTGAGGGAAAAAAACAAGTTCTATAAAACTGGCACAAGATGATCCCTCCCAATTAGTAAAGCAGAAAATCATAATACCTTAGAGCAGGGATTCTAAGTGCACATCCTCATTCCACTCTTCATTTGCTGGGTGGCCTTGGATAAGTTATTTCATCTCACTGGCCTCAATTTCCACATCTGCAACATCAAAATAACGCTGCAGGGATTAAATGAGTAAAGACCATGACATGGTATAATACAGCTCTAGTTCTTAGCATACTGTAAACATTTAAAAGTTAGTTATGATTATCGTTTATGTACAAAGTCCTATACAACTATCCGTATAAGTGTTTTAAATCCAGAGAGAAACATCAAGAATAAAACAGAAAAGTGTTAGCAGCAGTGATCTCTAGGGAGAGGGAAGGGAAGAGATGTAGGATGAGATGAGTTGGGGTTTTTTGTTTTGTTTCTGTTTTTTTGTTTTTGTTTTTGTTTTTAATTAAAAACCACACATCCGAGGGGTCAAATAAAAATCATTTTAAATTACATACGCTATGCTTTCTTCCATAACTGATGGATAATCAAGGATTAATTACAGCTGCTTCACCTAAATTTGCAGTGGGGGGTGCAGAGCCCAGGAGCCCACACACAGGGCTGAGGCTGCCGGTCCCCAGGGCCCTGCCCAGCACTCCTAATTGCTGAGCAACACTGACGTGGGCGCTGGTGCCCAAAGTGTGCTGAAGGGCAGGAGTATGAGTACCCACTCCTCTCTCTCTCTGTTCTTCACCCATTAGCCACTCTATTAAATGGGGCCTCACACTATGGAAAATTGTTTCCAACTCAGAGAATTCTGCTAAGACTCTGCCACTTGCTGGCTTCCAGCTGGTGGGTCAGTTAATATCTTGTCTCATTTTCTCCAGGTTTTATTTTGTCTTTTGACAAAAACATCTTTTCTCTGCAGCTCAGCACGGCTTTAGCTTGTTTACTCAGTTATGCTAAATTTATTTTTCCTGGTGCATGTTTGTTATTCACCTTCCTCATCTCCCTTCTTCCTGCTTTTACCTTTGTCTTTTTTAGCTTTTATTTTAAATCATACATTTTTATGTTTAATCATTTTTGTTTCTCTGCTAATCAGCCTCTGTCTCATCGTTACTTTTTATTTACCATTATTTAAAAATATCATAATTTTGGGGGCTCCTGGGTGGCTCTGTCAGTTAAGCGTCCAACTTCAGCTCAGGTCATGATCTCACGGTTTGTGAGTTTGAGCCCCGCGTCAGGCTCTGTGCTGACAGCTCAGAGCCTGGAACCTGCTTCGGATTCTGTGTCTCCCTCTCTCTCTGCCCCTCCCCTGCTCATGCTCTGTATCTCTCTGTCTCAAAATAAATAAAAACATTTAAAAAATTAAATTAAAAAAGATAATAATTTTGTCATGCTCTTTAACTTTTATTATTACTTTGTTTTAAAATTCAATAAACCCCATAAAAAACTTCATGCTTATTTCTTTTAGGTTGTTCTTTATTTAGGTTTGTAAAATCTTTTATCTCATTTTTAATATAATCCTTATTTGTTTAGCATTTTGTGGAAAATTCAATCGAATTTTTCTCTTCTCCTTTCTTAATTTAAAAAATGTTTATTTATTTATTATTTTGAGAGACAGAGATAGAAAGCGAACAGTGGGAGGGGCAGAGGGAGAGGGACAGAGAGAATCCCAAGCAGGCTCCGCAACAATCAGCATACAGCCCTACTTGGGGCTTGAACCCACAAACCGTGAGATAATAAACTGAACTGAAACTGCTTAACCAACTGAACCACCCAGGTGCCCCACTCCTTTCTTAAATTTTAATTCAATTCCATGTCATGATTTGCCTTTATGATGGCAGGTTGACAGCACAGGGAAAGTGGTGGTAATACAGACAAACACACCATGCTACCAGGACAACTGGAGGTCTATGATCCTTCAGCTGTCCCTGGAGCCACCCCTGTAGTTCTATCACCTTCTTCACCCCTACTTAGCAAAAGGCGTCCTTCTGTAATATTTGTTTTCTAAATATATTCCTCCATGGTCATCATGATAAGAGTGTGTACTATCCCAACTCTCTGTGAGGAGCTCACCATTCTAAAATTCAGAGTTTGACCATAATCTAAGAAGCCCAAATTGGGCAAGAGATTATAGTAAGAGAAGGTGGCTTCATCAACATGCCTGGACTGAGCGTGGCTAACCCACCCACAGATTTCTATCAAAGACGCCAAAGCACAGCGACCATAATCAGACTTCTACAACACCACTTCTACATCAGCCTGATTCTGAGAACTTATTTCTAGCTTAGTCTTTGCCCTTCTCGGCAGACCTCTAGAAGGAACCTCCAATCTATTAGTTTCTTCATTATCTTCCCTCATTATGAGACATAAGCTCAAAAGAATTGAGTTGATCCTTGATAGAGTGGGGAGAGAGGAGGGTTTTTTGTTTTGTTTTGTCTTAATTGAGTCAGCTCTGCTTTAACTGGGTAACATCATAAACATACAGTAAAATCATTAAGTGGTATGGTCTATTTAGCTTATCAAAATTGAATGCAGAGATGATGCTCCTTCAACTTAAAGAGATTTATATGATCCACAAAATGTCTCAAACTACAGTGAAACAGCTCAGTTTGGGTTTCTCTTTCCCTATTTCACTCTCTCAAAGAGAAACACAAAGCTATATGAGAAAAGAACCTAGTTCGTGTTCTGGGCTTGGGCCATAACATTGATTTTTCTAATTTCCTGCACTTTTCTCTCATTATGCCTCTTGTTTATTCTTTTTGGACCCTTTCCCTGTGGACCCAGCCTGCTGTTGCACAATCCCCATGATTCTATCCACCCTCTACCAACAGTCCTAGGAAATAACAGTAGCCAAGTATCCTGACTGAAGATCCAAATCATCAGACCATTCCCAGTCACTACCCACACCCATCCATGACAGCTCTCTTCAATCGACTCACTCTAATGAAGGTCCTTCTGGTCAGGTATCTTCCAAGATCTGTCCACCTGGGTCATAACCCGGCTCATTTAAATTTGGTCTGTTCAACCAGCAACTGCAACTTTTTTTAACGTTTATGTATTTATTTTGAGGGGTGGGAGGGCAAGGAAGAGAGGGAGAGAAAGAATCCCAAGCAGGCTCTGCACTATTAGCACAGAGCCCAACGTGTGGCTTGATCTTATGAGCTGTGGGATCATGACCTGAGCCAAAATCAAGAGTCAGACGCTTACCTGACTGAGCTACCCAGGTGCCCCTCAACTGCAACTTTAACCTACTAAGCTGCATAATAATGCCAGTGTGTACATTTCCTTATCATCAGTAAAACTACAACTAAGTGAATGTAAATCCCTAGGAAATAAATTGCAAAGGAATTCAATGACAAAGATCTTCATAGGTTAGTTTTTCTAATCCACTTTAATAATAGATACCTGCTGCAAGAGACACGTGGTTCAGAAATCCATTTGCTGTATTCAGTGTTTAGGTTTCTTTCTTTTTTTTTCCTAGCCATACAGGGGAGATATCTGGAGTAAAAAGGCCACTCTGCTGGCTGTCTGCTTCAGAGATCACCTGCTGTGCAGTTCACACTCCAGAAATGTGTCCATTTAGCCCAATTTTTCAGTTCCCTGATAAGCCATACACACCTGCTGGGCCATATGTGCAAAGGAAGAGAAAGCTGTGCCATTATCTTTTCCTAATACTTTGTTTCATTTCACTTCAGACTCTGACAGGAAGGCATTTATTAAATAAAAGGCATAAGCGCATTCCAGAAAATTATAAATGTTTAAGTTTATGATGTTAGAAGAACTCGTTAAAAAGAGCCTAATCATGATTTCCAACAGTGTTTCCAGAAAATACATTCTTGAAGCTCCCCAAAATTTACCAAGTTGTTCAGATTCAGGGAAGTGATCATGGTCTTGCATGGCAGAGTATAAATTGATTGTCATGATTCTGAGATTCACAGAAAGCTTCTGCCAAAATCCCAGAGCAGAAATAAATATATCAATTGCTGCCAAACCATGAAAACAAAATAGTAAATCAACTTGGAGACACAAACTAGCTATAAACGAAAGGAAGAATTTGAAGATGTCTTCCAGGGTCAGATATGATACCATTTTTTAAAATTTTTTATTTTTATTTTAATAGAGAGAGCAGAAGCAGGGGAGGGGAAGAGAGAGAGGGAGACACAGAATCTGAGCTGTCAGCCCAGAGCCCAATGTGGGGCTCAAACACATGGACCATGAGATATGACCTGAGCCAAAGTCGGACACTAACCGACTGAGCCACCCAGGCGCCCCAGATGTAATACCATTTAGAAAGTATAACCAACACCAAATTATACCTGTATTTAATACAAAATGTCCTCCAAAGTTCTGAGAAACATTAGCTCAGTAACTTCTCCTGTTGTTCATAAAAGTAGGTATTATTGCTCATACAAATGGAATAATCCAACATAGAAAGGGGGGGAAATGTATGCCCAAAGATGTTCTTCTCAGTTTTATTCACAATATTTTTTATCTGAAGCCATATAAATGATCTAAAATTGTGAAATGATTAATTAGTAAGTGAAATGATAAATATCAAATATACAATGGAATAATTTTCTACATTGAAAATTATTTTTGGGGTTCCTGGAGGCTCAGTTGGTTAGGCATCCAACTTCAGCTCAAGTCATGATCTTGCGTTTGGCCAGTTCAAGACCACATCAGGCTCTGTGCTGACAGCTTGGAGCCTGCTTTGGATTCTGTGTCTCCCTTTCTCTCTGCCCCTCCCCCACTCACGCTTTCTCTCAAAAATAAACATTGAAAAAAAGAAAATTATTTTTATAAATAGTTTATTATAACACGTGGAAATGATTTTTTATAATAATTTTATTTTTTTTAACATTTATTCATTTTTTGAGAGACAGAGACACAGCATGAGTGGGGGAAGGGCAGAGAGAAGCATGACACAGAATCTGAAGCAGGCTCCAGGCTCTGAACTGACAGCACAGAGCCCGACGTGGAGCTTGAACTCACAGACCGTGAGATCATGACCTGAGCCAAAGTCTGACACTTGACCGACTGAGCCACCCAGGTGTCCCTATAATAATTTTAATTGGAAAAAGTCAGGATAAAAAATTGAATAAGCATTGCACAGAGGACTCCATTAGATTCAACAAAAACCGACCACCAACAAGGCATATCATAGTCAAATTCACAAAATACTCAGGCAAGGAGAGAATCATGAAAGCAGCAAGGGATTAAAAGTCCTGAACCTACAAGGGAAGACAGATCAGGTTTGCAGCAGACCTATCCACAGAAACTTGGCAGGCCAGAAAGGAGTGGCAGGATATATTCAATGTGCTGAATCAGAAAAATATGCAATCAAGAATTCTTTATCCAGCAAGGCTGTCATTCAAAATAGGAGAGATTAAATGTTTCCCAGACAAAACTTAAAGGAGTTCGTGACCACTAAACCAGCCCTGCAAGAAATTTTAAGGGGGACTCTCTGAGGGAAGAAAAGATGAAAATACATACATACATACATATATCAACACCAAAAATTGAATAAGCATTATATATAAAATGATGAATATTAAAAAAGAAATTTTTATAACAGACACATCCACAGTTAGGTATGGAAACTTAGATGACATTTCTATGTAACATGTCTATGTAACATGATGTTGATGAAGATTTATTTTCCTTTGCCCTAAAATTAACAATCAGGATCCAAAATTTAGAACAAACGTATTAATTAAATAAAACGTCCGAAGCAGATCAAAAACAATAAACCCAAACACAAGCTCAGGGTTGATTAAACAGAAGCTGAGCTGGTTCTGACATTCAACATTCACCCCATCACTATTTTACCTAAGCCAAATAGACAGTCAAGAGAAAGGAAAAGAAATAAAGAGATGACCCAGGTTATTAGGACTGAATTATTCAAGGTGAATGGGGTTTCTGAACCCTGAAGCCAAGTGAAAAGGAATTCCCAGAGAATCACTTGCCTCGGAAAGGAAGTTATCATCTGGGTGTTTCTGGGGCCATAGAATCTATGGATTCATGCTGATCTTACCACTGGAGTGAAACAATGACTTCTCGAGGGAGCGTGATGTATTTGGGGGCATACATGAACTTAGACACTCTGGCCTACTTCTGGACTACACATTTCCAAAGCAAGGAGGCATGCCATAGCACTGGTTCCCACAAAGCAAAGACAGACATAGTGTGACTGAGATGAAGATGGCCAGCAACCTGACACTCAGTCCTCACGCACCCTCAAGAGGCACAGAGAACCACAGTAGAGGTTTCCAGGAGTGATATGTGATAAAGCACATAGGTGACAATAGAACTAGAAGGTATTTTTAGAAAAATCAAACAAAAACTCTTAGAACTATAAAATTACTTGTTGATTATCTCTCACTGAACTGGAGATAAGTTGGTAGAGAATACCCAGACAGAAATAAAAAGAGAGAAAAAAGGGAAAAACAACAAACTGGGTGTATTCCTATGAGATAGAGTGAAAGTACTAGTAATGAGTAATACTGTACCTATTTAAAAACATAGAATCTAACCATAAGAGACTCTTAACTACAGAGAATAAACTGAGGATTGATGGAGGGAGGTGGGTGGGGGGATGGGCTAAAAAGGATGATGGGTATTAAGGAGGGCACTTGTTATGTTGAGCACTGGGTGTTATACGTAAGTGATCAATCACTAAATTCTACTCCTGAAACCAGTATTACACTATATCCTAACTAATCAGGATTTAAAAATTTGAAGGAAAAAAAAGAGCACACAGGTGGAGACATGAGCTGTGAAGCTGCCAGATTCCCCACTAGCAAAAGAGGTTGGCACCACAGCTCCCAAAGGAGCCCAAAGATGCCCCTTTCTTGGGGTGCCTGAGTGGCTCAGTCGGTAAAGCATCCGACTTCAGCTCAGGTCACGATCTCACGGTCCATGAGACAGATCTGTGCTGACAGCTCAGAGCCTGGAGCCTGCTTGGGATTCTGTGTCTCCCTCTCTCTCTGCCCCTCCCCCACTTGCACTCTGTCTCTGTCTCTCAAAAATGAATAAACGTTAAAAAAAAAAGATGCCCCTTTCCTTCGAAGCCAAACACCTCCCCAAGAAAACAATACCCACCATCTCTAGAGAAACTGCCCCCTGAATGGAAGTGACTAGCAGTGGAGAGAACCAGACCGAGCCACTGCCAGACTGGGCTGCCCTCCCAACAGAACATATTTAAGAACGCAATTTCTCCTACACCTTCTCCTGGCTCACCCAATACACCTGAGAAACCAGTCAGAAACCCAAGAAAGGGAAGGAGAGGTGGTGACCCAGAGGCAAATCATGTCCCTCCCATCGTATCTCTACTCCCTACTGGGGTAGGGGAGGAGTCTTTAGGGCCTAAACCTGTATGGTGCTGAAGGAACAGAAGGAGATATTTATGGAATTGAAAATGAGACCAATGCTTCACCCTGGGCCATGCAGAATGTTGAATAATGGAAAGTGACTGGAAAATATGGGATAGGAACAAGGTGTTGAT
The DNA here is from genome assembly GCF_022837055.1 of Prionailurus viverrinus. Lineage (NCBI taxonomy): Eukaryota > Metazoa > Chordata > Mammalia > Carnivora > Felidae > Prionailurus > Prionailurus viverrinus. The sequence continues at coordinate 49,865,905 of NC_062567.1, read as the reverse complement.
AAGCAATGTAGATAAGGAATTCATCATGACACAGAAGTATTGGAGAAAATAAAATCACTTATATTTGTAGCCCACCAAGTTTACAGTATTCAACAAACTAGTCATATTTTTAAATGTGCTATCATGATCATGTGGCAGGGGGGGTTGTATTTGTTTCTGTTTGTTGGTTTTCAAACTCTATAGTTAATTGCTTTTAATTTGGTCAGATCAAAAACAATTTTTGATTCAGGATATATAAATTCTTTCCTTTTTAATATATTTTTTTTAATTTTTATTTCTGAGGGAGAACGAGTGAGTGTGGGAGGAGCAGAGGGAGAAGGGAGAATCTTAAGCTGGCTCAGCACTGAGTGTGGAGCTCAATCCCACAACTCTGGGATCATGACCTGAGCCAAAATCAAGACTCGATAGCTCAACCAACTGAGCCATCTAGGTGCCCCAGTATTTTATATATTTTTAAGTAATCTCTACACTCAACATGGGGCTTGAACCCACAACCCCGAGATCAAGAGCTGCATGCTCCTCTGACTGAGCCAGCCACATTCCCTAGGGATATACAAATTCTTAAGTCCCAGGGCCCTTTATCTGTTCCTATTATTAGGGCCTTATATATTTTATGAACAGGTCTAATTTCCCCCATTAAACTGATGGCTATTTGAGTGCAGAATTTAAGTCTGATGTATCTTTTTATCCCCTAAGTGTAACACAGTACCATGCATATAGAAGGTACTCAGTAAATATTAATGGAATGAGCTATTTGTTCATGTATTTTACTGCTAAAGTAAGTATATGAGAAAGTTGCTTACACATTTATTCATGAAGAGTGATCTGAGTGATGGGTCATTTAGTTCTGGAATTACACTTTGGAGACCTATATGGGTCTTCCCTCCTAGGGGAACAGTGGTTAACTAATGCAGTTGTATGAAATATTAACAATCCAATCTAATACATATGCCTTCCAGTTTACTGTAAATTGAGAAAAATGTACCAACTTATTTTAAATTGGGAAAACCTTCAAGTTCAAGGCAATTATCTCTATTTTCAACTTCTCAAAAATAATTCATGTGATGCTGAAACTTGAAAGTGTTATTCATCCTTAGTTATCCTATAATGGATAACTATTGATATGAGAAAGTGTCCTATATTATAAATTATTATTCATATTGCATGTGTCCAAATTAAATTCAAACTTGAGGGAATTAGGTTAGTTTCCAAATCTCTTAGGTAGTGAATTACATTTATTAAAGTTGACCAAGTACAGTCAGCCAAATAGTTGTATGCATATAGACAGCCTGAAAGTCATATGTAGGTTATGTTATGCAATATTTTATTAAAATTTCTGAATGGAAATTCTATAAAACATAATAATTAAGGCCAAAGTGTTATTTTTAATGCACAGTTTAAAAACTATTTCATAATTCCATATTTTAACAACAAAGAAAATTATTCAAAGTCTACAACCAGAGAAAAGCTTCCCCAGACTAAAATCTACCAGGAAAATTAATATATAAACATCATTTTTTCTCACAATTGTTTGCTCCATGGATATTTTAAATATCCATTTTTAACTAGTTCTCTCCTAACAACATACATGTAAAATGACTTATGTGGTTACAAATATTATTATATGTATAAAGAGATAAACTTGGCCTTAAGAAGCATAAGTTATAGATGTTGTATCATCACTTAATTAGTGAAAATACCAAAAGTCTAAGTCCCAAATTAGAAACTCAATTCATAATTGTAATAGAATGGTACTACATGAATGCAATTAAATGTAAAATGTAATTTTTTGTACCCTGTTTCTCCTTAAAAATATATTTGGGGCACCTAGGTGGCTCAGTCTGTTGAGCAGCCAACTTCAGCTCAGGTCATTATCTCACTGCTCGTGAGTTTGAGCCCCGCATCAGGCTCTGTGCTGACAGCTCAGAGCCTGGAGCCTGCTTCAGATTCTGTCTCCATCTCTCTGCCCCTCCCCTGCTCAAGCTCTGTCTGTCTGTCTCTCTCTCTCAAATATAAAAAAAATAAAATATATAAAATATATACGTATGTATGTATATATTTGATCACTAAGCAATGATAAATACAACTTTTTTTAAGGATGAAAAAATTTAAACATGTGAAAAATCGTTCTATATACATATATGCAAATTACACATATGACGTGTGTGTGTGTGTGTGTGTGTGTGTGTGTGTGTGTGTACATATATTTAAAGTCAGCAACCCTAAAGTAAAATTGAGCCATCCTAGGGGTGCCTGGTGGCTCAGTTGGTTAAGCGTCCAACTCTTGATTTCAGCTCAGGCCATGATCTCATGGTTTGTGTGTTCGAGCCTCACATCAGGCTCTGCGCTGACAGTGCGGGGCCTGCTTGGGATTCTCTCTCCCTCCCTCTCTCTGTGCCCCTCCCCCACACACTGTCCCTCTCTCACTCAAAATAAATAAATAAACTTTAAAAAATATTGAGCCATTCCTATCTGAATGTTTAAGAATGATGATAACCTAAAGCAAAATAAATGTCTTCTACAGTAAAAGAAAAAACAAAAAAGAAGTCAGTGTAGTTGCTATGATTGGGTTTCAAATCTTGCTCTATGCTTCCTGGCAGCTAAAAAGAGAGCAAAATGTAATGGTCTGTTATTTAACCTCCGGAGTGGAATTATGACAGTACTCTCTTCAAAGACACATTGTGAAAATATCCTGAGAAAATGTAGGTGAAGTGTTTGGCATAGCATGGTGCACAGGAGATGTGTATTCTCCAGTATTACTACCTAGAAGGAAAAGACAAGTGAAGATTTTCATGAAAGATCTAGTTAATGCCACTACCAAATCCTAGGGAAATTTTCCTACATGGATCATCGTATCAGGGACTTAAATGAGTCACTTCATCAAACTTGACTGTGTATACCAGTAGAGTCTGAATTACGATAGTTTCTTTTTCCCAGGAATGCTCATTGTATTGGTGTCAGGCACAGTGCCTTCTACATAATGAATAGTCATGTTTAATTGATCTTGTTACAACATAATGCTTTCCAATAAATATTTCTGGCTATCAAAGCCTTTCAATTTTACTCCACAGTCTGTAAAGTACCTGAGCTACGGCCAAGGCTCTCCTCTTCAAATCTTCCAAATACCTTGCGGGAAAAAGAAACCTAAATTCCCAGTCAATGCCACCTGCCACAATAAAGCACATCTACTCATCTACAGCCAAGAAATGGAACAGAGTAGAATATGCATCATATCTCCCTTATTGTACTGCAAGGTGACATTCTACTTTCCTAAAAAATATGAGAATTCACCACAATGAGACACTACTTCACACCAGTCAGAATGGCAAAAATTAACAACTCAGGCAATAACAGATGTTGGCGAGGATGCAGAGAAAGAGGAACCCTTTTGCACTGCTGGTGGGAATGCAAACTGGTGCAGCCACTCTGGAAAACAGTATGGAGGTTCCTCAAAAAATTAATAATAGAACTACCCTATGACCCAGCAATTGCACTACTAGGTATTTATCCAAGGGATACAGGTGTGCTGTTTCAAAGGAGTATGTGCACCCCCATGTTTATAGCAGCACTATCAACAATAGCCAAAGTATGGAAAGAGCCCAAATGTCCATTGATGGATGAATGGATAAAGAAGATGTGGGGGCGCCTGGGTGGCACAGTCGGTTAAGCGTCCGACTTCAGCCAGGTCACGATCTCGCGATCTGTGAGTTCGAGCCCCGCGTCGGGCTCTGGGCTGATGGCTCAGAGCCTGGAGCCTGTTTCCGATTCTGTGTCTCCCTCTCTCTCTGCCCCTCCTCCGTTCATGCTCTGTCTCTCTCTCTGTCCCAAAAATAAATAAAAACGTTGAGAAAAAAAAAAAGATGTGATATAGATAGATAGATGTATGTATGTGTATGTGTGTGTGTGTGTGTGTATATATATATATATATATATATATATATATATATATATATATATAATGGAGTATTACTCGGCAATCAAAAAGAATGAAATCTTGCCATTTGCCACTACATGGATGGAACTAGAGTGTATTATGCTAAGCAAATTTAGTCAGTCAGAGAAAGGCAAATGTCATGTGACTTTACTTATATGTGGAATTTAAGATACAAAACAGATGAAATTAAAGGAAGGGAAGCAAAAATAATATAAAAACAGGGAGGGGAACAAAGCATAAGACACTTAATTACAGAGAACAAACTGAGAGTTGCTGGAGGGGTTGTGAGTGGGGGATGGGCTAAATGGGCAAGGGGCAGTAAGGAGGACACTTGCTGGGATGAGCATGGGGTGTTATGTGTAGGGAATGAGTCACTGAATTCTACTCCCGAAATCATTATTGCACTATATGCTAACTTGGAGGTAAATTTTAAAAATAAATAAATGTTTAAAAAATAATGAAATGTAAATCAAAAAAAAAAAACTACAAAGGTTTCAGTGAACCTCAACTTTCTGATTTTCTCCCATACCTCCCAATATCTTTATAATCAAGTTCAAATTTGCTATCTGTTTCCTCCTTACACTCCTACCCCATCAGCTCTCTAATAAAACTACTCTTGCATCACAAGGTCTCAAAGGACCCATTACCAAACCTTATTGACATTTCAACTTGCATGAATTTTTTGACCACCATAAAATATATGTATTTTGAAACACACCCTTTTAGAAATTCTCTCTTCTCATGACTTATATGACATCACATTTTCATAATTTCATGGTTCTCCTTCTATTCCTAATCACTTTCTTTCCTCTCTCCATCTAATTCTTAAATGTTGATGTTCCCAGGAATACCTTCATTGGCTCCTTTCTCTCACTTTTACAGCTTTTTCTAGTCAAATCCACTGCTATGCATCTTTCCACTACCCCATCCTGCCCACAAAGCCCTCGCAGGGCTCCTAATCTGCCCCAACATGAAAGGGACTATGAAAGCTTTGTATCTTCAAGGAGCATGCATTACAATGCAGCCGGGAAGGAGGATGAAGTTAAAATGAAGCTCCCAAAAAGAAATCAATCAATCACTCAATCAATCAATCAATTCATTCTAAGGTGGAAAGAAAAAAAAAAGGAAAAAAAAAAAAATGAAACTCCCAAAGGACAAAGTCAGGAGTCACAGAGAATATGCACTAGGGAATTCCTCTCAGACAGCAAAGGCAAGAGCTACCAGAGGTTTTCTAATACCAAAAAAGAAAGATTTCGTAATTCCTGTCCAGCAGAATTTGATAGCTGCTATGGATAGTGAGGTCTATGCCTTTCTCATTTCCCTCTTTTCTGAATAAGAAACTTTATAGCAGTTTTTTATTTGTTCTCTACCATTGGATTATGAGGGTTTATGAAGCAGAGTGTCTTGGCTTACAGGTTACCAAACCACAGAAAGCTACACCTGACCCAGGCATACCTAGAGATCATGGACTTTTAGTTGGATGAGTAGCTTAATGGAATTTGGGAGTTATCTTCCTTATGGAGGAACGGATGGTGTTTTATGAATGAACAGCGGTATGTTCATAGATATTTGGGAGTCCAAAATGTTGTCTCCCAATATTCATTTCCTTCTTTTTCAGCGGTGATAGAGTCTTCAGTTTGGGGCTTGGCCTGTGGCTTCCCAGAACAGAGACTGTAGCTTCCACTTTCTTTTTGCAGCTAGGTATAGTCACAAGACTAAATTCTGATGAATGGGATGATAAGCGTAAGTGTTTAGGTAGCAGCTTCTGGAAATCTTTTTGATGAGACAGAGCATGTATGCCCTTTGCTCTCTTCTTTCTCCCTTCCTCCAACCTGCTTCCTGGAACTCAGATGTCACCATCCATGACAAGGCAATAAGATATACAGAACTTTTGTCCTTGTGTTATAGAGTACCATATCAGTACAACTAATTATTAGTCCAGCTCAGATTTTTATGTGCAGCTAAAATAAACTTCAGTATCACTTAAGGCACTATTAATTGGGATGTTCTGTGACTCAGAGTAAAACCTAGTCCTAACTGGCACAGGTATATGAAATGGAAAAAAGTCTCTTGCTTGAGCAACTGCAAGAATGAATGATGACATCATTCACTAAGATAAGAAAGGGCAGGTTTAAGTGAAGGATTCAGCTTGGATGTGTAGAGTATTGGGTACTCCTAAAAATCCAAATAGAGACACTCTCAGAAGGGTAGTTTAGGCAAGAACAAAAAAAAATCTGGAAATCTATAACATGAAAATGATATATAAAACTTCAAGAATGGACAAGTTCATTCAAGGAACACATACATACACAAACTAGACAGGCAACCATGGTATGAATCCACAAATATTATTTCAGGCCTACAAATGTTTGTCATTTCTCTTGTTCTGGTTTTCATTCTCATGTTTACTCTGTATACACAGTATTTGTGCTGAGCCAATCTCATATCAGATGCAACCTTGCCCCTCAGGAATAACCAGTGGAAAACACTGTTCTAATAAAGTCAATGGAAAGTTCACAGGCTTGCCCAAATCTTATCTACTCTATTTATAGCCCAAGAAACAGAACTAGAACATTTAGGGTAAAATGGGTTTTTTGAATAACTACCATTCACAAACATAACTAAAAAAAAATCACAAAATCTCAGGATAGAAAGTGCCCTCAGACCCTTCTAAACCAACATACTACCATAAATAAAGATTATATATCATAAATATAATTTATTTAATAAGAATCCTAAGTGAACAAATTTAAAAGCTATTCAACATACTTGAAAGAATAATAAAATAAAAAGCTTCTTTCAAGAAATAACTTAGTAAATGTAAAAATGTTGTTTTACATACTTTTTATGTTGTCTCCAGGTCTTTTCCATTCCTAATATTCACAAAACAAACTCATGGATGATATTCTGACATCAACAAGGAAGGTCAGTTTAAATATTGGGAACCCTCTTTTACTGCAAGGTGATTCAAACATTGCTAGAGTTTGCCAAAGTAGTTTATGGAATCTCCCTTAGAGGTTTTTAAACATCAGTTAGACACTCATTTGAAAGAATTAGTTTAAGATAACTTAAATATACTTCTTTTGCAGCAGGGAGTTGAACCACAAGATTGTTTTACTATGACACTATTTCCTGGCTGGAAATTGAAGGTGGGAAAAGAAAATAGTGAGTTTGAAGTTTGGGGTTTTATTATTTAAATCATTTCCTCATATTTAATAAGCTGAAAATTTCACCATTTATGGCATTTAAATATATTCAAGACACTAGTACATTTTTCATGCCTTTGTCAAATGGGATTTATTTAATTTCTGACTAATTTATACTTAGGATTTCTCTGAAGGAGGCATAATATCTTGGTTCTGGCTCCAGCTTTATAACTTCCAGTCAAGGCAGGAGAACCGCAAGACTGAGCTACCACAGTGGACTGACCTCTATTGTTCAAGGACATCTTGGCTTGCCTGGACACTCTTTGATACTTGAAACTAGCATTTGAAGTCACACAGAGAAGTCATCTCTATGGTTTGGAAGCAGTTAACTTTTCCAACCAACAGATCTATGCAGTCAACTCTTGATTAATGGGTTAACGAGGTGGAGAAAAGCAATGACTGAATTCTAAATCATAGACAAAACAAAACTGAAATTAAGCATGGTTCATCCACACCCAAAGTCATAACTTCAACATTGTAAATTAATAACAAAAAAGCACGTATAAAACAGTACGGGGAACTTGACCCAAAGACGTACTCCAAATGCAGCCTTGGAAATCAGGTCTATCATGTGCAGAGTTTACAGGAAGAGTGATGGACTGCGCTCCATACTCTTAATGGTTTTTTTCTCTTTAAGATGAATCTTATTTTTTTCTTTCTTTCTTATTCTTTCTTAAAGGGTATAGGAAAACAAGGTCACTTTATTTTTTTTCAATATAATTTATTGTCAAGTTGGCTAACACACAGTGTATATAGTGTGCTCTTGGTTTTGGAGGTAGGTTCCTGTGACTCATCACTAACATACAACACCCAGGGCTCATTCCAACAAGTGCCCTCCTCAATGCCCATCACTCATTTTCCCCTCTTCCCCCACCCCCCCAAACTCAGTTTGTTCTCTGTATTTAAGCGTCTCTTATGGTTTTCCTCCCTCCCTCTTTAAAACAAGGTCACTTTAAATTCCCTGTGACCCAATAAGATCATAATTAGCAACAACTAACTGAGCAAATTACTAAATGGTGAGAATAAAACATTGTGGATGACCACTACAAATGACACCAATTTTAAGACTCATTAAGTGCTTGATACATGAAGTATTTACGTCAGAGTTCCTCTTCTAGAAACAGAGGCCTGCCTTCACTGCACATCTGGCCCAAGATTACAGGAAGCAAAAGGAATAAAGCTCCTGTGAGTTGGCTTTCTAAGCTGCTGCTGCCATATCTGCAGGCTACTGATTAAACTATAGGGCGTTCAGGCCAAAGTACCTTCATCCTCAATGCTTTCCATCCAGAGAATGTTCCAAAGGCAAACGTAAAGTTGATTTTGAAGGTAGGAGGAGACTAATATTAGGCACAGTCTTCTTTCATGAAGAATGTATGTGGGGAATTGATGCACATGACTCATTTCCCTTAGACACAGCAAGCAGGGGATAAATTGACCTTGGTCTATACAATCTTGTATTCAATCCCCCAGGTCTTCTGTTTCCTGTCCATGTGCCCTGGAGCAAGTCCTTTATTTTCCCCAAGCCTCCATTTTCTCATAAAAAGAAGAAAAAGAAAAAAAGAGAAAGAAAAGAAAGAGGAAGGGGACGGGAGAAAGGGAAGAGAAGAAAACTGTAAGACACCTACCCTAATGGATTGCTATGAGGGTCAAAAAGTTAATTATATGAAAGTTTTTGGGGGGCACCTGGGTGGCTCAGTTCGTTAAGCATCCAACTCTTGATATCCACTGAGGTCATGATCTCACAGTTCCTGAGATTGAGCACTGCGCCATGCTCCTCACTGACTGCGTAGAGCCTGCTTGGGATTCTCTCTGCCCTTCCCCTTCTTGTGCGTGCTGGCTCTCTCTCTCTCTCTCTCTTTCTTTCTCTCTCTCTCTCTCTCTCTTTCTCTCTCAAAATAGATAAATAAAACTTTTTTAAAAAAGAAAAAAATGGGGCGCCTGGGTGGCGCAGTCGGTTAAGCGTCCGACTTCAGCCAGGTCACGATCTCGCGGTCCGTGAGTTCGAGCCCCGCGTCGGGCTCTGGGCTGATGGCTCAGAGCCTGGAGCCTGTTTCCGATTCTGTGTCTCCCTCTCTCTCTGCCCCTCCCCTGTTCATGCTCTGTCTCTCTCTGTCCCAAAAATTAATAAACGTTGAAAAAATAAATAAATTTAAAAAAATAAAAAATAAAAAAAAAAAGAAAAAAGTTTTTTGGAAAGTATAAAAATTACCGAATACAAGGAATTACTATGCTTATCATTTGATTGTCATTATCAATTTGATGTTCTCTTAATTCTGTTCCAAAATCCATCCACACACACACACCTGGAAGTTGTCACTTTTTAATGAAGAATAAAGATGTAATACTTAAAGGATACAATCCATAAGCCACATATATATGTGTCAAGTACCAGACCCAGAACATAATATATCATTTTTTATATGTACATATATCACATACTTAATCTATAAAGCTTTATAACTTCCAGTCAAGGCAGGAGAACTGCAAAACTGAGCTATCACAGTAGACTGACCTCTATTGTTCAAGGACATCTTGAACTTAAATTCAAATGGTAAACAATTTTTATAAAAACTGGGTTGCTAGTGATCATGCCAAACACTTTACATCTTACTGATGCCTTAAATATTTTCCCTTGAGAGGCAGTCTTGATTTTGTGTTTTTCCTGTCCCATTCTGTAGAGTAATTCTCTCCTTCTCTGGAATTATCAAAAGAATGCCTTAAATAATAGCTATTCTTTACTAACAAAATTTAGAAAAAAACAAATTGACATTTATTGTGCACCAATTATGGGCTAAGCACTTCACATGTAACACTACTGAAAAAATTGAGAAGCCTCATGCTTGCTAAGAAACCATCATGTCTCAGACACTGTAATAGGCAATTTCAACATGTCATTTAATTCTGACAGCAATAATTTTTTTAAAATGCTTATTTTTCAGATGAGAAAAGTAAGACTTACCCAAATTCACACAACAGGCCACAAATTCCAGGATTCCACATCAACTTTCTCATTCCAAATATATTTAAATAATAACCAGTTGATTTGTACAGAGGAAATAAGGCTCACAAAATTATTCCTAAAATATACAATTATATATAAAACAACCACGTTAATGTGAATCTCAAAACCAAAGACTTCCAGTAAAATAAAAATAAGGCAGCAGTTGAAAAGAAAGTTATCACATTTGACTCCACCTTTTTTTATTTCCTTTAGTTATATTTTCCTTGGATTTGGGTTTGTGAAGCATTTCTTAGGTTTTTGTTAGAGGCAGATGTCTGTTCTTTCTTAGGCTGGTTATTTAGAGAGCCAGGAAATGATGAAATTTTACAAGTAAAACTTTACGGATTAAAGAGTTTTCAAAAACCTGAGGCCTGCAATAATTCTACTGGCACTAAATCAATCAAAAATTATTTCTTCCATAATTACTATGTTCTCAGCCTAAACAAAATCTCATCTCCAGAGTAGACTAGATGCTTTCTTTTATCACTTTATCACACCCTTTATGTTTCCTGTGTAACTGTTCACTATCTTTCTGCTGCATGAGGTCATAAACTAGGCTACCTAAGGGTAGGGCTATATATCTGTCCTATTGCCTGCTCTATTCCCAGGCTTTTTCACAGGGACCCAGGGACGGACACACACACATGTGCATGCATGCACACACAGCCCTTACTAAACAATTTGCTCCATGAATGAATGAACTAAAGGGTTTAGCAGTTCACCAGCCATATACTCCATGGTAGAGCACTTCTGTTAAGTTTTCTAGAGTGATACCCATTCTAGGCAAATTTTAAATATAAACAAACAAAAAACCACCTGGCTTCAATATTTTTAAAATAAAATTGTTGCACGTTTTGCCTTATCGGAATGTTTCCTGTGGCTTTTCTGCATATAAAATGATGAAAGCCAAACTCTCCAAACTGATCTCAACCAAAACGAAGAGAACAGCCTGCCATCACACCTGCATCGAGCCACTTCTGCTCATTCCCAGAATCCTATTCACTCTCAAAGGCAACAGCTTCCTTGACACCTTCAGGATACTTTCCAAATTCATTTCTCAACAAGCAGCTCTATACCTGACTGTTAACTGTTAGTATTCCAAATGTAGCTCACCTGCACACTAGTAAAAAAGGAACTGTCCTGAGACCAAGAATAAGAAAACTACATAGAAACAATAAAAATTAGTATTAAGAATAAACCTTTGCCAGGTTAAAATTCTCACAGAAAACTCTAGAGAAATAAATTCTAATAACTGTTCTCCATTGGTGATCAGCACTATTTTAATTATTTTAAAAAAATTAACTTTGTAAAAGTGCATTGCATGATCAGGTTGGATTTTTAAGTCTAGAATCACTGAAAATGGGCTGCAATATATATATATGGAAATCAACATCTCTATTTCCAAAATGCTCATTTTCTATATTGTCACCTTTGTTTCCCTTTACAGGACAGGGTCTTCTCTCAAATCTCTCTCATCACAAATGGAGAATACCATCTCTGCATCTTTTGCAGACAAAGCTTTTCTCTCTTAAAATGATCACGTCCTTCTTCCTGAACCTCCTTCTACAAACAATTCTCTATGATAACTCATTCAGGACTTTTCACCAAATGAGATTTACTGTGTCTGTTTAAAACGGCAATACACATTACTTTTGCTTGTATGGGCAGACTAATGATCTGTGAAGCATATTTTTATATGAACTCGGGATACAAAAATGAACTGCCCTTTTGTGTAAACTTTGACCACTGGCTCTAAAAGTTTTCTCAATGCATTTTGGTAAGACATGCTCAATCTGTAGTCTTCTTTCCTGTGAATTTTCTTCTGCCATTTTGGGGCTGATTTTCTCATTGTGCAATGGAACCTTTTGTGTCTACTGGTTACTGGAAAAATTTTTTATGAAAATGAAACTTTCTCTCTGGAAATTTCAAAGATTTGTCAAGATACCAATCTCCAACTTCAAGTTGCTTCTCTTTACCAGTGGTTATTATACTTTCTTTCCTTTAATAATTCATAGTGCTATAATTAATAATTTAACAATAGTAAAGACTTTCTATTTACTTTTCTTTTACATTTTTGCTATGAAACACAACATATATGTAAAAGACTATGTTAATTCTTCATTTACACCCCAGAGAGAAATCATAAAATGATCACTTTTAAAATATCTGCCACCTTAAGAAACAGATCCTTGCTGGTAACTACAGGCTACCTAGGGCCTCCTCTCCAGTTACACCCCTCTCCTTTCTCCTTTCCCCCAAACCCCAGGTCACTACTACTCTGAATTATGTTAATTATTTCCTTGTTTTACACTTAGTTTTTCACAAATTTGTGAATCTGTTAAAAAGTTTTGTCTCTTTTGGAACCACATATGAATGGAACCATACCATATACGTTCTTATGTGATTTGTTTCTTTTACTCCACGCAATGTCTTTCGAAATACAAGCATACAAATACACATAGCTGAGTTCATTAATTTTGAATGCTGTATAGCATTCCAGTATATACACATACCACAACTTATTTATCTAAATGTTTAATACTTACAAAAATTTTACAACAGTGGAAAATACCTCAGTAAATAGGATTTTCCTGGTTATAATGAGTTTGAGCACCTTTTCAGCTGTTTATGAACCATTAGCATTTCCTCTTCTCCAAAATGCCTAACAGTGTTTTTGCCTGTTCTTCTGTCATCTTTTTACTGATTTCTCTACTACTGCCGTTTCTTGCTGTTTTCATTCACTTTATGCCCTTTGTCAATGAATAGGAATTCTTGATTTATAAATCTTTCCTTCTATGGTTTCTACATTTTGCATGTTGAGAAATTCCTCCCACCATGAGATCGTGATATTTTTAAAATTCTATGTCTTCTAAAAATTGTTATGGTTTTGCCTTTCAGGTTTATTTCTTCTGTCCTCTAGGTATCATTCGTGACAAGATCCAGTGTATAAGGGATCTAGTGTTTTTTTTTCTGTCATTAAACATTAGGAACCCACAATTTGCAGAAGAGCCCATCCTTTCCCCACTGATCTGCAATACCACTACATCATATATCATTGGTGCCTTTCAATTTCTGAGGATCCTGTTCCTGTGCCAACACCACATGGTCATAATCCCTATAGCTTCATAATTACAAGAATTTCAGTTTCTCCTCATTAGTAATCTCTTGAAATCTCATAGAGTCAATCCATACCTTGCCTTTTTTCCTCCATTCGTATTCTATTATTAGCCCTTTGTTCCCACCCATGAATTTTAGAATCATTTCCAAGACCCTTTGAGACTTTTATTTAACTTCTATTAAGTTTACAGATAACTATATGTGAACTTAATATCTTTACAGTCTTGAATCTTGCTACCTCATGGTAAATATCCCCATATGTTTGAATAACTTTGATATCTTTAAAGACAGTTAATGTTTTTTTTCCTATAGAACTTGCACACTATTACATTTATCTCTAGATTTATTATACAACTATTTAGAAATGCAACTGACTTTTTTAAAAAAAAACTTTCTACTGAAGCAGAACATACATACCGAAGTACACAAATCATAACTTACAACCCAGTGAATTATCACCAAGTGACCTTGCCCTGTGACTACCACCCATATAACAATAAAATAGTACCAGCACCCAAAAACCACCAGTACCAAAACCACTATCAACTTCCTCCCTAGGGATAAACACTTTCTATCATCAACTTCTATCACCACTCCCCTTGCCTGGTCCTCATGTTATATAAGTGAAATTATACATATTATTTTTGGCTTTCTCTAACATCATGTTTGTAAAATTCATCTATGTTATTGCATGTAACTATAGTTCATCCTTTTTCGTTTCTTTATAGTATTACACTGTGTGAATGAATGAATATAACACAATTTATTTATCCTTCGTTGTGATAATGGATATTTAAATCATATCAAGTTGTTGGTTATTACAAATAAAACTGCTATGAATGTTCTTGTATATGTCTTTTGGTAAAATACACATACATACACCTATACTTTTTTATATTTACCAACTCATTGGATATCCTAATTTTTAGAGTGCTTGTTCAAGTCAATTGCCCCTTTTTTATATTCAGTTATCTGTCTTTATCTTACTGATTTGTAGTAATTCTTAAAGCTCTGGCTATATGCCCTCTCTCAGTTCAATGTACTGCTGATATCTTTTCCCACTCTGTGGCATGCCTTCTATTATATCTTATGATGAACAAAAGACCTTAATTTTGATGTTGAGCAGCCAATACTTTCCTTTATAACAAGCACTTGGGGCCCCTGGGTGGCTTAGTCGGTTGAGCATCCAACTCTTGATTTAGGCACAAGTCATGATCCCAGGGTGTGGGATCTAGCCCCACATCGGGCTCCATGCCGAACACGGAGCCTGTTTAAGATTCTCACTCTCTCTCCCCCTGACCCTCTACCCAGCTCGTGCTCTTTCTCTCTAAAATAAAAAAATATATATAACAACCACTTTTTGTGCCCCCTTTTCAGAAATCACTCCCTACCCCAAGGTCATGAAGATACTCTCCAATGTTATCTTCCAGAAACTTTTGTGCTTCATCATTTACACTTAGAAATAGATTTCACCTAGAATTGATTCTTTGAGGGGGTGCTTGGGTGGCTCAGTCGGTTGAGCGTCCAACTTTGGCTCAGGTCATGATCTCACAGTCTGTGAGTTCGAGCCCGACATCAGGCTTCTGAAGCTTGCTTCAGATTCTGTGTCTCCCTCTCTCTCTGCCCCTCCCCTGCTCATGCTCTGTCTCTCTCTGTCTCAAAAATTAATAAAAACATTTTTAAAAATTTTTAAAGAATTGATTTTTTGAGTAGCATGTTAAGTAGGGCTTAAGTTTTATTTTTCCCATATGGTTCTCTAATTAATTCAAAACTATTTATTTAAAAGACTGTCATATTCCCACTGTTCTGCAGTGGCACATTTGCCATAAATTACAGGTGGGTTAGTTGGCAGAATTTGTGTTTTGTTCTATTGATCTGTTTTGTTTTTAATTGATCTATTAAAAAATGTAAGGAGATCCAAAGTTCCATTAACTTTTTAAATTTTTTTAAGCTTATTTATTTATGTGAGAGAAAGAGAGAGGGAGGGAGGGCAGCAAAGAAGGGAGACAGAGAGAATCCCAAGCAGAGCCTGATGCAGGGCTCGAACCCACGAACCATGAGATCATAACCTGAGCCAAAACCAAGTGTCAGATGCTTAAATGACTGAGCTACCCAGGCACCCCTGCATCTCCTTATTTTAAAAAGAAAGCATGGCACAAAAACAGACACATAGACCAATGGAACAGAATAGAAACCCCAGAACTAGACCCACAAACGTATGGCCAACTCATCTTTGACAAAGCAGGAAAGAACATCCAATGGAAAAAAAGACAGCCTCTTTAACAAATGGTACTGGGAGAACTGGACAGCAACATGCAGAAGGTTGAAACTAGACCACTTTCTCACACCATTCACAAAAATAAACTCAAAATGGATAAAGGACCTAAATGTGAGACAGGAAACCATCAAAACCTTAGAGGAGAAAACAGGAAAAGACCTCTCTGACCTCAGCCGTAGCAATCTCTTACTCGACACATCCCCAAAGGCAAGGGAATTAAAAGCAAAAGTGAATTACTGGGACCTTATGAAGATAAAAAGCTTCTGCACAGCAAAGGAAACAACCAACAAAACTAAAAGGCAACCAACGGAATGGGAAAAGATATTTGCAAATGACATATCAGACAAAGGGCTAGTATCCAAAATCTATAAAGAGCTCACCAAACTCCACACCCGAAAAACAAATAACCCAGTGAAGAAATGGGCAGAAAACATGAATAGACACTTCTCTAAAGAAGACATCCAGATGGCCAACAGGCACATGAAAAGATGTTCAGCGTCGCTCCTTATCAGGGAAATACAAATCAAAACCACACTCAGGTATCACCTCACGCCAGTCAGAGTGGCCAAAATGAACAAATCAGGAGACTATAGATGCTGGAGAGGATGTGGAGAAACGGGAACCCTCTTGCACTGTTGGTGGGAATGCAAATTGGTGCAGCCGCTCTAGAAAGCAGTGTGGAGGTTCCTCAGAAAATTAAAAATAGACCTACCCTATGACCCAGCAATAGCACTGCTAGGAATTTATCCAAGGGATACAGGAGTACTGATGCATAGGGCCACTTGTACCCCAATGTTCATAGCAGCACTCTCAACAATAGCCAAAGTATGGAAAGAGCCTAAATGTCCATCAACTGATGAATGGATAAAGAAATTGTGGTTTATATACACAATGGAATATTACGTGGCAATGAGAAAAAATGAAATATGGCCTTTCGTAGCAACGTGGATGGAACTGGAGAGTGTGATGCTAAGTGAAATAAGCCATACAGAGAAAGACAGATACCATATGGTTTCACTCTTAAGTGGATCCTGAGAAACTTAACAGGAACCCATGGGGGAGGGGAAGGAAAAAAAAAAAAAAGAGGTTAGAGTGGGAAAGAGCCAAAGCATAAGAGACTGTTAAAAACTGAGTACAAACTGAGGGTTGATGGGGGGTGGGAGGGAGGGGAGGGTTGGTGATGGGTATTGAGGAGGGCACCTTTTGGGATGAGCACTGGGTGTTGAATGGAAACCAATTGGTCAATAAATTTCATATATTAAAAAAAAAAAGAAAGCATAATAAGGGAACAAGTGATAAATACAGTTTATATTCTAACTACTTGTTCTTAAGAAAATGATTATTTTGGATGCATGTCTCTATATTATAATCTATTTCTTCCACTTCTTGAGAAACAGCATTAAAAAATTGTTTAATATATTTACGCTTTGGCCCAATAATTCTACCATTGTGAATACTACCTAAGAAACATGCCAAAATATCCCACCAAAAATTTATACAAAAATATATTTGTTGCAGCCTTACTGGCACAGAAAACAGAAACAAAAACTAATGATCCAAAAACGGGGGCAAGTTTGAGTAAACCGTGATTTAGCCACATGATGAAACACCATATTAATATTGAAACATGTATATTTTAAAAATAATTTCATAATAAGAAGGAAGAGGGGCTTATGTTATAAATGAACATATGTTAACTATACTGGAATTTAAAAACCTAATGAAAATAAATAAATACAAACAAAGCTAAGTGTGGGGGAGAAAGACAATGGAATTGCTTATTCACTCTGAGCTCAGCTATACCAAAAAAATGATTGAAATGAAAAAATCATTGAAATGATTGAAATGACTGAAATGAAAATGAAAAATGATTGAAATGCATATCTTAGAATGGTCAAGTTGTAATTACACTATCCTTTTAATTTTTCCAATTATCTATCGTGAATTTTTATTATGTTTCTAATGAGAAAAGTAGAACTTATATTTTAGGCAAAATTCTTTCAGGATACATTTTGAATTCAATGGATTGAGTTTACCAAGAAAGTGAGGCAAAGCAATGCATAAAACTCTGGTTCCAATAGATAGATACCACTAGCAGACTCTCCAGCACCTTACACATTTTATTCAATAAAGAGTAAAAGTAATTATCAACTAGGGGGCCTCAGCACTGTGTGGCCCCATGCTCTAGCACCACAAAACTCTGCAAAACAGCACCTGGTCACTTAGTACACCCCAGCTCCACAGTCCACTTTATTGCTATCACTCGACCTGATATCTAGTTCTTCTGGAGAACAAGTTCCGTTTACTGAAATTGGCCTACTGGGCAACTGCTGTCCGCCTCCATGACAGAATGCTACATTATTTACCGTTCTGAGGTATACACACAGATTGTCTTAGTTCTGAGACCACTAATAATTTATCCTGAGGATAAAACTGTGACAACCAACCACAGTGGCTAAGTAACTTTCTGAGGACAACCTCTTTTCCTTTTGCATTCTTTTGCTTTGTTTAGGTTAGGACAGACACAGCTTTGCCCATCACAAGACCCACTCACCTCTCCAGACAATTTCTTCTGGTTTCAAGCAGGCTTTGTTCATCAGAGCTCGAGTAAATAAACAGCTGCTCTCTGACTCCAGCAAAAGGGGGAAACATGGAGACCTGACATGTGAGCAGTTACTCCTTCACTGCATGTTTTGTGGTCATCTTCAAGTCACACATTTGACAATCCTTATTCTGAGATTGAAAATAGTCTCAGAGGAAAAAGCATGGGCTTTGAAATCAGAAAACATTGGGTCCAAATCTTGGTACAGTCATTTATTTGTCTTGCAACTTTGGGCACGTTATTGTACCCCTATAGCCTTAGTGTCTTCTTTGTAAAATGATGGTAACAATTCTTAACCTTTTTGAGTCTGCAAGATTTCTTGATATAGTTAAAAGGCTTAACAACAGTATTTGATATCAATATTCACAAAGTCATAGTTAAAATAAACATACAGGTATGAAAATACAAGTTTCACTTGGAACATTTCCTAAAATGAGGAACTAGAACAAGTCCAAAACTGTTCAAAGAATCTAAGAACCAGAGAGAAGATGCTGAATTGCCAAGTTATAAAGACTGGGAGTTGGGAGACTATGAAGGAGGAGACTTGCTGTATATTTTCAGCACCTGGATGAGATTATTTGGACTATTGTTTTTCTTAACTAGTATTACTGAGGTCTAACACACAGAAAAGTTAAAAAATGTAAATTTAATACACAGTGTATTAAGTAAGCATCATACAACATCCAACACCACATATCCAGAAACAGATCATTGCCAGCACTACAGAAACCCAGAGGGGAATTTTTAAAGAAAGAATTTCAGAGGGGGGGGGGGGGAAGGAAGGAAGGAAGGAAGGAAGGAAGGAAGGAAGGAAGGAAGAAAGAAAGAAAGAAAGAAAGAAAGAAAGAAAGAAAGAAAGAAAGAAAGAAAGAAAAAGAATGTCAAAGAATCGTTAACCCTTCACCTAAGTCCAAAAGACAGTAGCTTTAAAGAAGGCAATGTTCTGACTGTTAAGAATATAGGGGCAAGAGTCTGACTAAAGTAGCCTAAGCAGGACAGAACTGTTTTCTGGGAATTTATCAGTGCAAAGGATGTATGAGTGTTTCTCATGGACCAAATGTGAGTCTCATGTAGGAGAGAGAACTGTATGGGGAATTGTATATACTAAGAGTGCCTGCAGGACAAAGAACAAGCATCCACAGAAAGAAGCAAGGGCTTTCATTCCTAGAAGCAATAGAGGAAATGAACAACTAGACTAAATAAAAATATTTGCTCATGTCAGAGGAATTGCAGGAATTGTAACATGGGGATCATCACACATGTGCCCATGCAAACAAGAATCAGCTTTAATGCCCACCATACCAGAGCACGTCACCATCACCTCCACAGTGCCAAGCAAGCAAAATGCCCCGGTCTTCTCCACCCTCTCCTTCCTCCCCCTGCCACCAACATGAGAAAGATCAGAAACAAGTTAGCAAGAAGAGAGGAGCAACTGAAAGTTAGGCAGGCATGAGAACAAGAACCCATCACATAGCTACTGAGATCCCACCTGTCTGGGGACACAAGCTTTCAAGAGGAAGAGGAACTTCAACTTTTTTCCCTTTTTCCTTTTCTTTTTTAAATTGAAAAGTGCAATAATGGTTTCAGGAGTAGAATTCAGTGATTCATCACTTACATACAACACCTGGTGCTCATCACAAGTGCCCGCCTTAGCTTCAACTTTAAATCAAGTTGTGCCTTTTAATGAAAATTGATGGCTCTTACATGGGACTGGACATTTTGCTTTTTGGATTTAGACTCTTTGAATCACTTAAGATTCCCCAGAAAATTCACTAAATTGCATACATTTTCAGGGTCTAGGAAAGAACCAACTTAACTGAATAAACATAAAGGAACAATGAAATTAAAAAAAAAAAGTTCCTTTCTGACTCTACCATTAGAGTCAAGTGTGTCCGATACATTAGCTGTATCATTATTCTTTTTTTTTCAGTTTATTTATTTATTTTGAGAGAGACAGAAAGAGAGAGCCAGTGGAATAGGGGCAGAGAGAGAAAGAAAGAGAATACCAAGCAGCCTCTGTGCTGGCAACACAGAGCCAGATGTGGGGCTTGATTCCACAAACTGGGAGATCATGATATGAGCTGAGATCAAGAGTTGCACACTTAAACAACTGAGCCACCCATGTGCCCGGCTGTATCATTCTTACTGTCATGGCAGGGTTTAAGACAGGTGGAAGAAATAGCCACATCTTATCCAGTGCTGGCATAAGTTAGACCTCCAGGCCCACAAGCAGGATATACAATTAAACAAAAATATCTGCCCTGGTGAAGTAGCTGCCCCTGGAATATAATTTTTTAAGTGTTTTTAAAAACAACATTGTTGGGGGTGCCTGGGTGGCTCAGTTGTTTGAGAATCTGACTTTGACTCACATCATGATCTTGTGGTTCATGGGTTCGAGCCCCACATCGGGCTCTGTGAGGACAGCTCAGATCCTGGAGTCTACTTTGGATTCTGTGTCTCCCTCTCTCTCTGCCTTCCCCACCTCACGATCTGTCTCTCTCTCAAAAATAAATAAACATTAAAAAGAATTAAAATAGACATTTGTTAAAAAAAAAAAAAGCATCGCCTATTTCATTGTAGTAAGTAACGAAAACATCCTCATACCTCTGTGTCACTTACTCAAACACTAGACACTGAATGGCAGGAGTATAGCAATAATGTGGAAGACCACCTATGGACTCTAGGTTACTGGTTACTCTAGAGACTGAGGTCTCTAGGTTATTGTTCAGACCCACAGCACATCCATCTGCTCCTTACTTTGGGTTGCTGCCAGAACATTTTACTATACGACCTCAATAAAGCACATGGTGGAAAGTTCATCCAAGAAAGTGTCTCTCCTGGGTTCTGACATTACTCGCACTTGTCATAGTGACTTGTAGAGCACTGCATCATTTCAAAAATGCAGTGTTGTTAGCATAAATGAAAAGTCATTTGAAAATAATCAAATATGTAACTTTCTTCCTTTGTTTATAGCCTGTGACATAAAATTTAAAACTCAATGATTATAAAAGGTGAAAATATCAAACCCCAGAAATATGATGTCAATTAACTCCCACAAGCATAAGGAGATTAAAATCAAGTTTTTAAATATCAAAGCTGGTAACCTGGCTTATATTTAATAGAGTTTTACAGTTCTAGAACTTAAAAACTGAATAAAAAATCATTCTCTAGATATTTCTATTTTGACTGATGAATTAAAATTTAATTTGGCCATAGCTATGAGCCTTTAGCCAAATTCTAGTTTCAATCTAATATTTTGTGTACCTGTCTTCAATAAGGGGTCTTAGTTTAAAACCCAAAAGTATCAGAATTGTAAAAAAAAAAACAAAAAACAAAAACAAATAAGAACCTTAAAAATCATTTAATTCCATGCCCTATTTTCCATACAGGGAAAACAAAGACTCAGAAAGATAAAGTGACTTGTCTAGAGTTGCCTAAGTAATTAGTGAGGGAGATGAGTCTAGAAGTCCAACTAATATCCTTTGCATTATACAGGAGATTTTCCAACTCTATTCTCTACAACTCTTGGGATCTCCAGAAATGCCTCAAAGGCTAGTTCAGGTTAAGGAAGATTGTTAGCAATTTGCTGTAGACACCAGACTCCATTATCCTTTCTCCATTTCAAAGTAAACAGCTACACTTTAATTTGTTCCACATATTGGCTTCCATGTTAGATTTTATTTGAGGGATGCATTTGGCTGAAACAATTTGAAAATCATTGCTTTCTATCAACATCAATGAACTTATTTTCAAAAAAAAAAAAAAAGCCCTATGAATCAAAAGAATAACCCTAGCATCATTTATCATTTTTCTATGCTCTACAAGAGAAACTTGAATTGCTACTAGCCCTTAAAAAAACAATAAACATCAATTAAACAGCCTTTAGATTTACCTTCCTTTCCCAAAAGGTAGGAACTTGCAAATAAATCACTCATTGGCTGTTCGTTGGACCTTGATTGAATAACTGGTTTTAGCTACATTATATATCATCTCTTCCTGTGTTTCATTTCACAGAAATAATCCACTGAAGGAAAGTACATTTAGAATATGACTACACGTGAGAGGGTACACCAATATGTTTATATCATGCATTTCCACAAAAAGCAGGCAAGTTATATTGGGGATGTCAGCTATAGTCATCAT
Source organism: Prionailurus viverrinus (assembly GCF_022837055.1). Taxonomy (NCBI): domain Eukaryota; kingdom Metazoa; phylum Chordata; class Mammalia; order Carnivora; family Felidae; genus Prionailurus; species Prionailurus viverrinus. The sequence goes on along the minus strand of NC_062567.1, from coordinate 49,843,624 downwards.
TTCAAAGTCTTGTCATTATTTAGAAACTCTGTGTCCCAGGATACTTTCACTCAGATATATCTACCCCCCAATTATTCTAGTTGCATAGAAGGAGCTCTCTATAATACCAATAGAGAAAAATCGATGCTCTGGCAATGCCTATAATTTCCTGCAATGTCAACTGCTTATTACTAATTATCATGTATTCTCACAATTGGTTTTTTAGTTAACTGAAAGAGGATGACGGGTAGAGTTAAAAAGTAGGAAAAACAACAACAATAAAAATGCAGTCTTTTAGTATAAATAGTACTGATTGTTCCAAGAATAAGATGGAAATCACGTAAGCCAAGACAAATAGAATCTGAATGGATAATAAGTCAGTGTAAGGAGTTCAATATGTGGCTGAGGGCAAAGAGCTACCCTTTTCACCTTCTACATGACAATTTGGCCTTCAGTGAACTTTCTAGCTCTGCTCCCTTGGCAGCCCAGTAAAAGTTAGCATGCCATATATTTTATAAGGCAACTTTGCTTACAGTGAAAATGATCTCTGATTGGTAGACTGCATCTGGCTGGAAGAACAATAAATACCAAATTGGAACCCATCTGTAGAGCCTAACTTCTTTCACTCAGCCTAATGTTTTCAAGGTTCATCCATGTTGTAGTGTATTTCAGCATCTCACGTTTTTTTTCACAGCTTCATTGAGATATAATTCACATAACATGTAATTAACTCATTTAGAGTGTACAATTCAGAGAACAAAAGGCACGGCATAGGGAAGAGAGTCTATGATATTATAATAATGTTGTATGGTGAGAGACCGTAGCTACACTTGTGGTGAGCAGAGCACAACTTAGAGAGATGTTGAATCACTATGCTGTACACCCGAAACTAATGTAACATTGTATCAACTATACTCAAAGTTTAAAAACTAACATAAAATGTACAATTCATTCATTCTTAGTATTCAGAGCTGTCCAAAGATCATCACATTTTAGAACATTTTAATCACCTCAAAAGAAGCCTTGTCCCCTTTAACTATCACCCTCTGATCTATCCATGTCCTCCAGCCCCAAGTAACCACTAATCCACTTTGTCTATATGGATTCATCTATTTGGGATTTCCATGTGAATGGAATCATACTATTACATGGTCTTTGGTAACTGGCTTATTTCACTTAATATAATGTTTTCAAAGTTAATCCACCTTTCATCATGTGTCAGTACTTCATTCCTTTATATGGTTAAACAATATTTCACTGAACGCATTTACCATATTTTGTTTCTCCATTTGCCTGCTGATGGACATTTCCACCTTTCTACCTTTTGGCTATAATGAATTATGCTGCTGGAACATTTGGGTACACATTTTCATGTGAACATATGTTTTCATTTCTCTTGGACATATAACCAGCTGTTTGCTGAGTCATCTCATAACTCCATATTTAATCATTTGAGGAATTGCCAGCCTTCCAAACTGGCTGCACCACTTTATATTTTTACCAACAGTGAATCAGGGTTATTTCTCCACATTCTCCCTAACCCTTATCTGACTTTTTGATTCTATATACTTATTTTTAATAATCATCTTTTCCTTCTCTAAAGACCTTGCAAACTTTATTCAGTGATATTTTCAAAAATTTTGCCCAGGTTTTAGGTTGTAAAAACTTTCTTCTTATTTTTAAGAGACAGGATAACAAATGTCTTTGTCAATCTCCTGCACTCATTACCATCCCCCACATTTACCCAAATATCACCATTTCTCAAAGATCTTTTTGTAGGGAGGGCAACAGAAGACTATCCACTTGTGTCTTTTTCTTCAATACTGAGAAAAAAAATTGCATAAAAACAACCCCAAAATATAGATCCTTTGTTCAAAAAAGAAAAAAAAAGTTGAATTAATTTTGGTTACTCAGTACTACTTTAATCTTTTATTTCCCTATATTATTCCTATACTGAATTATAGTAACATGTCATAAAATAGAAATCAGGATTATAAAATTAACCATAAAATTGGATAAGATATACTCAAATGATAAATGAATACCTATAGTATTTTAAACGCAGGATATAACCCTTTTGAAATAATCCAGTGGTTCCAATAAATACTTATTTCCCCCAAAAGTTTTTAATCAAATTCATGTTTTAAGTAGAAAGACTATTAACATTGCATTTTACTGCCAAAACTTTATTGAATGATTCTGATCATTTCAAAACAGAATATAACAAAGGATTTCATTATGATTCTCATCCAGCTTTATGATTTTATACAACCCAAAACTGAGCAAAGACATTTTTAATCAACACACTGAATTATTCCCTCCCTTTGCAGGTAAACTGAGAACTAGAATTTAAAAAAACTTATAAAGAAATGAGCTCAGGTTTAACTATCATGTCACATTGCTCTGGCAGCTAGCATTGTTGATCTTTGTCAAGTATGAAAAACAAAGAAGAATTATGAAATAAACTGCATAAGAAATATCAACTCCAAGTTCCCTTGGAGATTAATATTATCTGTATGTCTATTATTGAAATTTTGTTAAATTCCCAGGACACCAAACACACTCATATTCAAAACATATACAAACCTATTTTACTACTAACTATAATTTTAAATTATCTTCCATTTTGGTTATCTAACTCAAACCTAAGCCCCTCCTCATTTAGCATGCTTAATTGAAATCTGTCTATAAAGCTAAACTGTGTCTGTTGAGATTCTCATATTCTCCAGAATGAGTAGTTAATATGTATATGTTCAGACCAATGTGCAAGCCTAACTTTGGTCACTTTTTGTTTAGTACAAGTCCTGTCTTGTCCCATGATATTAATCCTCCAGAACAAAAGGAGAAAGCATCTGGTCAGCACCAGAGTGCTAAAGCAGAGTACGTAAAAAGGTTTAGGAGTAGCAAATGTCCCTCTGATTTTGTTGGCATCTTTCTAAAGCCTCTCAGGTAGAAGGAGCATCTATATAGGGACATCTAGCGGCAAAGAGGAATCAATACATTACTGGGCCGTTGACAATAATGGGACTTTACCTTTCATCCATCTTCATATATCAAAAGGAATAAACTCCTGAACTCTAGATAATGGCCATTTCCAACACTTACAATAGCATTTTAACAACAACAAAAATAATCAAAAGAGCAAAGAATCTGAAACAAATCTTTTTTTTTTTTTTTCATAATAAAACGAAGTTTATAGTCAAGATGGATGTTTCTACCAGGTCTCTCTACTTTTCAAGCCATAGTACTATTAAGAAGTAAAAGAATGGTTTTACCAAAATTAATCTTTCTAGAAACATTGAAAGCCAGATTAAACCAATTCCCCTTTGTGTTGTAGAACATTAGTTTAATAGCATTATTTTATAAAGTAATATGACTGTAATAAAAAATAGAAAACTAATGACCTATATCACAATTAAAATCATGAAAATAAAATAACAGCAAATCTTAAACTTTCAGCTTTATTTCTCTTATAAATATCTTTTTGCTTCTTTTTTTAAAATGAGATTAAAAGTTAGACAAAAACTTCAATGTGAATACAATTTTTTTTTAGCTTTTTTTCCTACTAACCAGGAAACACAACTGCTTTTCAGGTACTCCTGGAGAGTTGTATAGCAAGAGACAAAAAGAATGAGCATTTAGATATGGGTACCAAAAGGAATGTGTTATTAAGGGCAACAGGTACAATGTTTTCATTTTAAATTCATAATGACCTTCATTTCAACAGACCAACTTGGAATCTTACTTCAAAATGGGAATTTAATTGGCAAGATACTTTGTTTTCACATTGCCTTCAACATAAATTATCCTCTACCTTCAGGGAAAGAAGCCTGCAGCATTTCCAGCTCTCTCCATGTACTAGCTCTTATGCTACCAATGCCAGCCCTTTTTTCCTTCACGGTTACCACACTTACCCATTTTTACTGATATAAGGGTGGACTTTAATATTTTAATGGCCAATTTGCATTCATATAGGTTTATGAAAACATGAAGGTTGTATTTGGGAGTTGTTACTCAGTCATCAGGGAGAGTCGATATTTTCACTGTTCTGGGCACCTTATTTCTGCCTGTCCAAATACTTGTCTTCCTTTTCTTTTTTTTTTTTTTTAATTTTTTTTTTCAACGTTTATTTATTTTTGGGACAGAGAGAGACAGAGCATGAACGGGGGAGGGGCAGAGAGAGAGGGAGACACAGAATGGGAAACAGGCTCCAGGCTCCGAGCCATCAACCCAGAGCCTGACGCGGGGCTCGAACTCACGGGCGGCGAGATCGTGACCTGGCTGAAGTCGGACGCTTAACCGACTGTGCCACCCAGGCGCCCCCTTGTCTTCCTTTTCAACTGCTTGACATTTACCAGGTGTAAGATGATTTGGCATTGACTTTTATTGAAGAATCCTAAAATTGCTAAACATTTCATTTTACCTACTCCCAGATCATAAGATGATCCTATTTGTACACAACTATGCCATATATATATAGATAGATAGATAGATAGATAGATAGATATAGATATGGCAAACAAACTAGTCAAACTTTAAGAGTATTGAGAAGATTATCTTCATTTTTTAAAAAAAGGCAGCAAAGGTAACAGTGACTCCCTGAATTCAAATAGCATAAACAATAAAAATTGTTACATTATGAAATTTAACAAAAAGTATGATACTTGTAAAAACTTACTATATATTCATTTAATATTTAGTATACATTTCTCAACATGCTCCCCTACATCTTGCCCCAAGATTTCCTGCCCAGCCACAGTTTTTCTCAGAGAATGGATACAAATACTCATTGTGGATTTTTTTTCTTGCATTCAAAAATCAGACCAGACTTAGGATACAGTTAGGCTGATAAAGTCATCACATGTAAACTCACCCAATGAGGAAGATTAGGAAATGGTTAAAGAAGATTGGTATTGAAGGAAATGTGTGAATTTATAGTTTTGATACACAGACTGATATATACATACATATAGAAATATATAAATATGTGTATTACATGTATTTTTATTCCTTAGATCTGCCCATTGCAAAAGCCTAGAAGCAATGACATCTCAATAACAATGAACACACCTACTGGGCCGATCATCAGCAATGGGACAATTGAAAATCATATGTCACATGATAAAATGTAATGAAGGAAACTCAGCATCCCTTCTGGCACTTTCTTGCCAAAATTCAAAATTGAGTCTAATCTTGAGCAGAGATCAGACAACCCAAGTTAAGGGACATCCTTCAAAATAATTGGCCTTTTATTTTCAAAAGTGTCCAGATTATGAGAGTCAAGAAGACTAAAGAACTGTTCCAAAGTGAAGAAATCTAAAGGGAAATGACAACTAAGTGCAGCAAGGGATTCTACTGGATTCGGGGTGTTGGGGTAGGGGAGGAGTTGTAAGTGGAATTATTGGACAACCATGAAACTTGAATGAATTCCAAAAAAATACCAGAGTCACGTATCAACGTAAATGTTCTGATTTGGTGGTTGAATTCGGTTAAATAGGACAAGATCCTTTAAGTATGAATTACACATAAAAATATTCAGGAGTAAGTAACAATACTACCTACCAAATGATTCTGAAAAAAAGATAGTTCTGGTACTGTACTTCTTTCTGAAAGTTTATGCTTATTTCAAAATTTTAAAAATTTTTATGAAAGCTTTCCCAAGCATTTGAGTGAAATTATTTTCAAAATATTCATATACAATAAATTCAAAACCAATTTTCCACATCTGCTCCATTAATTTACTATTTAATTAGGAAACATCATTCTAATGATTTAGAAAGTAATATAATCGTTTTTTTCTATTTGACATGATTCACTCAATAAATCACCAATGAGTACATATTAATGAAGGTAATAAAATCATGGCAAATAATAAAGTAGACAGTGTATTAATCCTACTGAGTTTTCATTCTGTGGAGGGGATGGACAAGAAAGAATTTCAGATAGAGGTTGTGATAGGAAGAAAACAAGGGGAAGTGAGAGAAAGTAGGGTAAGAGAGAGCGATTTTATTTTTTTTTTTTTTAATTTTTTTTCAACGTTTATTTATTTTTGGGACAGAGAGAGACAGAGCATGAACGGGGGAGGGGCAGAGAGAGAGGGAGACACAGAATCGGAAACAGGCTCCAGGCTCTGAGCCATCAGCCCAGAACCCGATGCGGGGCTCGAACCCACAGACCGCGAGATCGTGACCTGGCTGAAGTCGGACGCTTAACCGACTGCGCCACCCAGGCGCCCCGAGAGAGCGATTTTAGAGAAGGTGGTCAGAGAGGGGTTTTCTGGGAAGGTGATACTCAAATGATGAAAAACAACCATGAGAAAATCTGGACAAAGACAGCCCAGGCAAGGGAAACACCTTGTACAAAAGCCCTAGGCAAGAACTGCAGTTAAAGAAGGGTAGCCAGTTTGGCCTGAAAGCAATGAACAATGGGAGATGATATGAAATGAGGCCCAGGGTGAGTTGCAGGGCCGAAGTCATGCTGGGCTTTGTGGGCTATGCTGAGAAGTTGGGGTTTTATCCTAACGACAGTGGATAACCATGAAAGGTTTTGGATCTTTAATAATCTCTCTTACCTTTAAAAGACCACATTGTCCACATTACAGGACAAATGGATTGGGGTGCAAGAAAGAGATACAAGAAAGCAAAGTCATAGTTTAGGAAATTATTGCAGTACAAATGGGAACTGATTTGTAATCAGTGTAAAAACCAGTATAATAGTTTAGACT